>NC_066396.1:81509781-81607281 GCF_013377495.2 Cygnus atratus
TTGAAAGTACATGTTGACCATATCTGGTATCTTTTGGTCTTGATCTCTGAGGATAACAAGATATTTTAAGTGGAGACCAGTACTCACGTCTCATGTCTTCACTGTCATTAATTCCTTGCTTTCCTGTCACTTGCAACTAGGCACCAATGTGTTTTGTTTGTTCGTTTGTTTGCTTGCTTGGTTTTGGGCTTAAAAAATTACATTCCCCTTTAACTCTTTGTGTATGTATGTGTGTGTACTTTGTGTCTCTTACAGCAAGTGAGGAACGTTTCTTCTGCACATTAGTAGGAAGAATTGACTGAATTGAATCTAGTGGTCTCATAGTTTTAATTGACTTCTTCCCCCTCTAAAGGGGAACTACGCAAAACTGAGGAAAAATATTTTCTTTGTATTGAAAGGAGCTAATGAAAAAAAAACAAAAAATCAGAGTTTATTGACAGTATGATGCTTTCTGAATCAGTTTGTAGTCAAAATCAAGATTATTATTTCTTATTTATTTTAAGATTATATGGAGAGTTACATGTTTGCACACACATATATATATAAGTATATATGTTTTTAAAAAATGATACCACTAGTGTTTCCTATCTTTTGTTAACATTAGCAAGAGCAAAAGTGTTTGTCTACTTTTAAAGGTATTGTTCTGGTCCCAAAACTAACTAACAGAAAATGTCATCACATCTTCATTTTTGAATGTGATGTCATCACATTCTTCAATTGCTATACCCTACTATGGAAGGTTTTTTTTTTTTTTTTTTTTTTTTCTAGATGAGGTTCCAGCATAAGACATAATTTTTTCTTACCACTGAATTACCAAAAAGATGATAGCGAAATGGTGATGGCAATAAAATAATGGTGATAGTAAAGGATGACAAATGTTACAAATGTGGAAAGATGGAAAATGGAGAACATGATTTTGCCAACCCTGTTAGTTCTCTTAAAGGTAGTTTGAATAGCTGTCAGAAGCTCAAGCTCATCTTTCTTTGCCTTATAACTGTAGACAACAGGTTGTCCTTATAAATCTTTAATATATCAGCTTGTTAATGACTTTTTGTGCTGTTAACATACGTTACATATCTTTTTTTCTGTTAGCAGGACATTTTCATTTTTTTCTCCTTGGACAATTATGTCAACATTCAGACCTGCAATACCCATTGTTAATCAATTAACTAGATCCCCGTGCAGAAATCTGAAATTCACCTACATACAGTTTATTTGCCCAGAATGTTAAAACTTCCAGTTTAACTTGCTTTTCTCAACTTTCCCATGTTTTAAACTTCTTTCCTAATCTATATTTTCTTGAAAAGCTTTTAAGAAAGTAGCTGTAAGAGTATATAATCAATATTGGAAATTTAGATATGCTTTAACTTGCTCTATGAGTGCTCCTTGAATCTGACTGCCCACAAGAAGGACATGGTCCTATTAAAGCAAGTCCAGAGGAGGGCCATGAATTTGACCAGAGGGCTGGAGCACCTCTCCTGTGAAGACAGGCTGAGGGAGTTGGGATTGTTCAGCCTGGAGACGAGAAGACTCCAGGGTGACCTCACAGCGGCCTGCCAGTGCCTAAAGGGGGCTGCAGGAAAGCTGGGGAGGGACTCTTCGTCCCTGGGAGCAATATGTCTGAAAATTCACTTATGATTAGAAATACAGAAAGTGCACTTCTCTTTCTGAAGCTTGTGTAAATGGCTGCCTAGACTCTGGGAATTAATACATGATGATATTTAATTTATGACCTGTTATCTATTTTGTTTTCATTTGGTTTGTTGTTTATTTTTTGTGTGTGTGTGTAGTCTGGAAGTAAAGCCAAAACCAAACACTGGCTCCAATCTCCTCATCCTATTCCAACACTTTATCAGAAGTTCTCAGGAGGGAGAAAGTTCAAACTTTTAACCAAATCTAAATTTAACTGCCTGAGTTCATTTCTAATATGTGCAAAATTGAATGATATGTGGATATTTTTAGAGTAACCTCAATTATATCTGCAATGAAATCAGTGAAATTCCAGGCAGGTAATTTTTCCCTTTACATTTGCAATTTAACTTTGACATATATTTCTGGCAATATGTGATTAATCCGCTTCAGCATACAAATATTAAATTGACTTCTTTTTATTCAAAAAATAAAATCAGTATTAATATAAATTTTACTAGAAGTACACCCAAATCATTTAACATTATTTAATCCTCTTCCAGTTAATTTCCAGATGCCTTTTAATCCCAAGCCTAGGTACTTTTAAGTTAGTATATATGAATTGTGAGACTGTCAATGTGACAATTGCAGAATTAAAGTAAATCAGACAAATGAGAGGTGTTTGTGATCATGTTCCACTCATTGCTTCTTGATGACATCACTGTGAGCCATACAAACCTGAACTCAAGTGATTTGATAGTTATATGGAAACAATGAAAAACACAGTGGGAAGCTTTGTGATCTTGGCTATAATTTTAGGAATCAGTGAGACTGTTTCAAATCACAAGCAAGATAAAATAGAGAAAATACTATGAGATGCTGTACCTGCCAACTCTCCATGGGTGGGGAGCCAGACAATTTTCTACTGTCCTGTGCAACACCTACTCCTTTCTGCTTAATTTCCCCAAGATCAGAGTAGCTCTTTCTCTTCTCACTTTGGTCCCTGCCATTTTTTAACCTGCCTTTTCTGTAGAGTCATTTTTCTTGGGGTGTGAATGCTGCTGCCAGCATATCATTTAAAAAATGCAGTGTGTTTTGTATTTTTTAAAATTGCTGTGTAGCCACATTGTCAGTCATAAACCTTGTTATATATAGTTCCTTCAGCATAGCCACATGTTGTAAAGCTTTGATTGACAAGAAAGTTTATTCTGAATGGATCTGATGTGTCATCAGTATAAAATGAGCCTTTTGAATGACATCTTAACGGAAAAAATATTACACCAATCACACAGAATGGGAGCAATAGTACTTGTTATTACTGCAAGACTACATTAGGTCAAATACCCCCAGAACAAGTGCCTTTGATATGTGCATGTTATCCAATATCAGCTCATTCTGGCCATGCAGATGTCTCTCCAGCTCTCCGGTTGGTCACTGAATAGTGTAAATGTGTTTTTGCTGATTCTTTTCTTTTTGAGGCAGTTTTGTCACAACCAATAGGCAAGGGTTTTAACACAGAATGGCTGCGTGGCTGAGCCACATTTCTAGTTTAGTTTGTATCTATTGCAAAGAAAAAAACTTTGAATATTCTCTTTAATAATGTGAAATTTTAATAAGGACCTAAGGAACAGTTGAAGAGTGACTGAACTTATATTTAAATTAGGGCTTTGAGAGCTTGGAGATTCTAACTTGGTGAACTCTAATTAAATCCCACAAGGCCATCAGGTCTGCCTCCCTAGCTCTTGATGGTGAAAGAGAGGTCTTCAAAAAGCATCCCTTGACAGTATACAAGTGGGAGGAAAAAAATCCTTCAACCCTTCATGATAGCATTTCATAAAGCAAGAATTCCTGAAGGAGTACCAGAAAAGAGGAACAATAGTTAGAGCATGAAACCGTGAAAAGCTGAGAAATATGTTTTGAGTATTAGTGTAGCAGTCCTCCTGAAATTCAGTTTTGTAAGGTTTTTAAGAGACCAGTGTTTGTACCAATTGTAGTGGACCAGAGACTTTAGTTGGTGCCATAGTGTGTGTTTACATTATTGCTGCTGCATTCTTTTCGGCTTAAATATAATGTAATTGTGGCTGAAGGATTGAAATTCTGCTGCATTTGGTAAAATATAATCAATTTGTTGGGGGGGTAATTACTAGTACATAAATAAGTTGTAGTATGTATATTTCAGACTGTGAAGTACAGATGGGTGACTACTAGATGACTTCTTGAAGTTCCTTCCAGCCCAACTTTTTATAACTCGAGGTTTATTGGAAGCTATAAAGATCTAAATATTTTATTATATATACGTATATAGTACTTAAAATATTTCGTATCTGAAAATTTAAATAACAGCTGAAAAAAATAAGCTTCCTTCTTCAGAAAAATATGTATATATTAATCCAATAGTAATAGGTGATGTAAGTCTATTTATTTCCTATTTTACTTCATTTTTCTTTCTTTTTCTAGAGTTGACATGATAATGTCAGAATGATTTTTAGCTTGCCAGACACGAAAATATATTAAAAGATAGCCTTTTCCCTTCAAATATAAAACAAAATATGAGCATTTAAAACAAACAAAACAAGCAAATGAAACCAAGCCAAACCAAAACAGAAACACTGACTCTATTTGGAAAATTCACTATTCTTTCCATAGAATATAACTTTTAATGAAATACAACAAACTTCCATTGAAATAACATAATCATACATGTCCATTCCAATAAAGCAGTTTTGTGTATGGCCATATCAGTTCTTCACACAGGTGAAATGCTTTTCTGTTCTTAAGAAAATACCTCCAGAATTGATATGAAAATCCTGATTTAGTTGGCTATCTGTTGGCTGTCAAGTAGTTGGCAATCTGTTAAAGTTGTCCTTGGATATGATTTACCATTTTTCTTCCAAAGAGATCCTACAACATATTTTGCCTTCCTTGCTGTATTCATAAAAACCTTTTATCATGATTGTGTCAGTGGTAACTTTCACCCCAACTTAACAAATCCCATTCTTTTTCTGAGCATTATCTTCTAAAAGCACTAAATAAATTCACCATTAAATTATTTCTGTTCTTGGATCTATGAAATCATATTATTAAACTGAATATATGCATCTTTTTCCTGGGGAAGGTTTCAGAGTATATATATATATATAAATTTTATAGAATTGATCTAATCAGAAGACACATACAATTGATCTCACTGAAGTCTATTTTTGTGTACTTACATGGCATGAGGCATTACAGACATATCAATCTCATCCTAGAATTAATTCTTTTCAATGAGATGATATGAATTGTTTACAGTGATTTCACTGCAATTCTATGTGCTGATAACTAAGCTCTCACAAGTTAAGGGAGTCCTATATTTCCTTACATAAAGAATACCAGTGATAACAGAGAAAAAAAAATCTTACTTTGAAAAGGAGTTATGACTGTTAAAACCAGATGTAATATCTATAACATGAGTTATTCTGTAAATAATATAGTAAATATAGTTTTTTATTTAGTGCTATGTAAAGACATTGTAATAAGTCCAATTCTAGGTAAACAAATGTCACTTAAGAATTGCTTTTTTTTTTTTTTTTTTTTTTTGAGTTTGTGTAACTTTCTGAGTGGCTTTTCATTAAGCACCTGAAATACCAGAATATAGCAAAGTAAATAAACCAACCAGCACAAAAAAATAAATTAATATAAAAGAGAATTTGTCAGAATATGGTATTAGTTAAAACAGTATAACTCCAGAGTGTCAAATTAAGTTTTTGGAGTTGCATCAAGACAACTGAGAATTAAGTTAGGATCAGGTGCGCGTTGAGAATGGGTTTCATTTTGTTATTGTTAGTGTACAAGGCTGATTTTCTTTTAATAACCCATACATCCTCGTTGCAGTTCAGCTCTGGTATATTTTAGGGAACTTATTCATTTGTATAACCTCACATACATAATGTACAGCTATAAGTATTTATATTTTATGGAAGAAAATGTGTTCCTCCATCTTGAACAAGATATACGGGAAAATACTCAAAAGCTTTATATTGTACCTTTGTAGCTCCTGTCAACTGTATGCATCAAAAGAAGATTAAAGTGCAGTATGTCTTTTAGCTTACTTAAAAATCTAGACAGAATCATCCTTGATGTTTTTCTTAATACACCTATGACCTGAAAGAGATATTGAACTACTACACACCACCTTTGTTCTTGAGTATGAGATGCAAAAGTATTGTGGTTTTTTTTTTTTTTCCTCTTCTGAACATTTTTTTTTTTAATGAAAGTGTTGCAAAGGCTTTCATGGTTTTGTTCTGAAGTGGCAGTACCCATTCCTTGGATATAAAAGTAACAGGTATGAAATATGAAGGTACCTTTAAGTTGTTCTCTGATCAAAGCTCTGCACATTGATCAAGTGCATTAGGAGAAAAGATCCATTTTTAGGGATGTTAATATGTTTAGCTTGAACTAACTCTGATCTAAGGCTTGTGAATTACAAACTGGGTAAACTGTTTTTATAGAACTATTAGTTCCTTTGGTTCCTCTGTCTGTGGAAAGTATAAAGAATAACTCAAAACTATAGACCGCTTGTCGCACTTCAGTACAAGGAAGGCATACTAGTTTTATTAAGGTTACAAATTCTACCTTCCCTATTATAATTTTTTTTTCAAGCAGTGATTAAAAAGGTAATCAAATAATCCCTGTACAGCTTATTGACACAGAAAATAAATAAATAAATACAAAGAAAAAAATTGTTTATTTGTTTCAACACAGAGTGCTTATTAATTGGCTTTTCCTTGGTGAGATAGTGCTATACAGGCTTTCTTCTGCCCAGGATGCCTGTTGCTATTGATTTATTAAGTCCTAAATAGCTTAAGACCTCCCTGTCTAAAAGCGCTTCTCTAACTTTTATGTTGTTACTGCAGCTGAGATCAGGAGCTCCACTCACACTGGAATCCCCTTATTTGAAGGAAGAATTCCTGTGTGATAGGGCATTCCTGATGTGGGGACACATTTGGAAAGGCTTCTCCATGTTTGATCAGAGGTGGTATGATGCATGGCTGTCTTTTAGGGCGCACAGTGTGAATGTTTGTAAGAAGGGGCGAGGGAAACAAAGAAGAAGCTTGGTTATGGTGAGTTGCTGGATCTCTTGCGCTGAGATTTGCTAGCAGGGTTTGCCACTAGTATGATCTCATTTGTTTTGGTAACTTGATCATTTGTTTTTGCAACTCATATAAGTGTCACTTGGTGGAAGCTGCTTTAGAATATATTTATAGGTTTAACAAATAACAGTCAGACTTTAATAGATGGCACTAAATACTGTAGAATTTTTTTTTATTATATATATATATTTTTTCTAGTGAGTAATATCAAACATCTGTAGGAAATGTTTTGGAAGATTTGATGACATCATTTCAGAATTATCATTGTCTTGTGTTTTCTTTTTGGCTTGTATTTTTATGTCTTGAAATAAAGACAGTAATGGATTGACATCTCTTTCCATCTCGATAGATAGAAGGTTCTTTACAGGATGAGCAAGTCTGACTGGAGACGTCACAGAGATCCGGTGTTCTCGAAATGCTGTGTCTGGCATTATGAAATATTTCTTTGATTATGATTTTGCCTGTTGGAAACTGGTGGTTCTGTCTCAACTGTTACTTTAAATGAATTTTAACTGTCCGCATCAAAACATTCCAGTGAAAATAAGAACTGGGAAGGCTGATGTCATTCTGCCGAGTATCTTTGTTCCAGAAAATCTCCAGATTGCTTACCATGTGTACTGGGTTTACATAACAAAGTTTGGGTATCAGAGGGGCTGCAGGGGCAGCTTCTGTGAGCAGAGCCCAGCAGCTACCCCATGTCAGAGAGGAGCCAGCTCCAGCTGCTCCAAAAGGGACCCGCTGCTGCCCAGAGCTGGGCCGTAAACGACTCTGGTTGGGCCTCTAGAAGAGCAGATTGAAGAAAGGGCAAAACAAAAATCTTCTGTGCTACAGCAGCTGGGAGAGAGGGATGAGAAGCAGCCCTGCAGCCCCCGAGGTGAGTGAAGGAGGGCAGGAGGCGCTCCAGGCACGCAGCAGCAGTTCCCCTGCGGCCTGTGGAGAGGCTGTAGCAGGCTGTAGCAGGCTGTCCCCCTGTGGCCCATGGGTCCCACATGGAGCGGATCTCCACGCTGCAGCCCGTGAAGGAGCCCCCGGTGGAGCAGGTGGATGTGGCCTGGAGGAGGCTGCGGCCCATGGAGAGCCCCCACAGGAGCAGGCCCCGGGCCGGAGCTGCAGCCCGTGGAGAGGAGCCCACGCAGGAGCAGGGGGTCTGGGGGGAGCTGCCGCCCACCCGTGGGGGACCCGTGCTGGAGCAGTTTGCTCCTGGGGGATGGATGGACCCCGTGGTACGGAGCCATGTGGGAGCAGTTTCTGAAGAGCTGCTGCCTGTCGGCAGCCCCCGCAGGCTCAGTTTGGGAAGGACGGCATCCCGTGGGAGGGACCCCACGTGGAGCAGGGGCAGAGAGGGACCCTGAAGGAGCGGTGGAGACGAAGCGTCAGGGACTGACCGCAGCCCCCATTCCCTGTTCCCCTGCGCCGCTCGCAGGGGGGACACAGAGGATGGTGGGTGGGTGGAAGGTGTTTTTAGTTTGCTTTTAGCTTTTCATTGTTCTAGTCCACTAGTGATAGGCAATAAATTACATTAATCTCCCTATGCTGAGCCTGTTTTGCCTGTGATGATAATTCGTGAGTGATCTCCCTGTCCTTATCTCAATCCTTGAGTCCTTTCCATTGTATTTTCTCCTCTTTTTTACTTTGAGAAGGAGTGAGAGACTGGTTTTGGTGGAGTTTAGCAGCCCACCAGAGTAAAACCACCACATCATGCAACATACTATTACTGCTGTGCAGTGTGGAAGCATGTGTGCAGAAAAAAAAAAAAAAAAAAAAAAAAAAAAAACAGAAAAACTTGTATTTTCATTCCTCCTTCTATAATGTCCGTTTCAAGGTATGAGTGCCACCTTCCTACATCTATTGTTTAAGGGGATTAGGTAGTCACATTCAGTTTTACAAAAAGAAGCAATTTGTGAACTGAGAAAAGCCTTTCAGCAGAACATGTTCATTCATTTAAGTCTTCCTGCAGGTTTTGGACATCTGACTATGTGTAGAGCTCTGTAATTGTGGCTCAGGAGCCAGTGTGACCACTTTGACTCTAACTCACTCTTTGGCACTGCAGGGGAAAGAGCTGATCTCTTTGGAGAAGAGCTTGAAATACCTGTTCCAACAGAAAAGCAGCCCAGATGCATTGGATTTGCTTAGATTTGAACATAATTATATTTTTACCTGACCCCCAGAAGTATTAGATCACCTTGATAAAATTCATCATAGTCAGATTTACAGACTATTTCCTGCATGTTCCCTTATTAGCCACAGCTATTTTCTTCAGCTTGGCAGAATATATGTTAATTTAACCCACTCATAATGAGACACACATAAGAACTTGTCACTCAAAGTGTACGTCTGCAGAGGATTCTCCCTTCGGAGAACTTTGGTTGCAAAGGAAAATTCTCTTTGTGGCTGATAATAGTGATTCCTTTTAGTAGTAATGGATTGGGAAGGGGTAAAAACATAGAATTCAGGATATCCCAATGCACTGCCATACAAATTAAATGTAACAGAAATGCTTGGGTTTGGGATGCATTTAAATAGATAGTACCAAGGACATGAACACACCAGTGTGCCTTAAAGCTGAAAGCAGTTTAAGAGTGGAAGAATCCTAAATAATGAGATTTCATAGAAAATTCTTGTTCCTGCCTGCACCACATCAAGACTTTCATTTCCACTAATTCATCCACACATTCGGTTAAGTAACTAAAAATGTATTCTGAATATTTTTATAACAATATTTTTCTGTTTAAAAGAAAAGACACTGCCAGACACCACCATCTGTTGTGTAGACCTACAGAATATGCGTCTGATGTCTGTGAGTTGCTGTCTTTTATATCTTCTTATATAATTAGAGATTTCAGCCCCTAGTGATGCCTCCTTCTCCACCTAAAGAAGGCCAAGTGTAAGTTTACCCAAAGTATATTAATCACTTTCCTGCTACTCACTGATAAGAGCAGTGCTCTGTACAGTTAAAAGCTATTAAATGTGTCTATTCAGAGGATGTTTAAAATCCTCTGCTGAGCACTTGGCTAAAATCCAAAATTATTACCATAATACCTCCTGAAATGAGACAGAAAACATAATGTATTACAATTGATAAATGCATCATTTGTACTGTAGATTTAGTTTATTTTGGAAATATATTTAAATGTTTTATTTGTCTTTTACACACCCCAGATTAAATTTTTAGTATACTTTTGGCTAACAATATTATATGAATCAAAAGAAATATGTATAATGCAAAAATGTGTTATAGTTATATCAACAGAACATTACATTTGAAAAGGTTTAGAAGCTGCACTATTGATCCAGTGTAATTATGGCTCTGTACATGTACTACAATATTTGGACACAATCTAATGAAAAAGTATTTCTATATTTTCAGAAGTGACCATGGGTTTCAACTATTCCAGACCCCTTCTTCCCTGGTCCTCTCCCACTGCTTCTCCTGTTGGGTTCCTTGAGCTGGAATTGCAATCACAAGCAATGGGAGCATGTGTGTCCTAACTGGGTTAATTCGAATGTTATGTTGCCTTTAAAAATTATTGAAATTATTCATTCATAATTTTGACAAAGAGCTTCTTTTTTTCCCTACAAAGAAAAAATATTATGTTCTCACAAGTGCAATGTATCTTTGAAATAAACTTCCAGCTGACTTTTAAAAATTGAAATTGATTTCAATCTTACTGTCATTAATATGCAAAATATCTTTGGTGGAAATCACTACATATATATATATATATATCATTCCTATTAAAAATGGCATTTTCAATTATTTGCAACTGTAGTTGTCTAGTTTCAGACTAGACAACCAAAGCAAGAGATCAAGTTACTGAGTCTACTGTAGCCAGCTGGATGCCTTAGCTGCTGTGCTGGAGCTATGGGCTCTTTTCCTTTGGACTCGTGACTGCTGCTCTCTACGAGCATAGTAGTCCAGACTCAACAGAAGTGCCTACAATGATTTTGCTCAGAATACCTCAAACTCAGTCTGTTAGAAGTGCTTCATGACACAGGATGGGATGTCAAGATATACTACGCTACAGACACTGTAGGATGCAGCCCTCCTGCTTCTGAGAGGGTGTCCCTGCATCTATGTTCGATGATATGTGTGCTGGTAAATCCTGTCTAGAAGCGTAGAACTTACTTCCTACATCTAATACCAATTCTACAACTACAGCAGGATTACAACAAGCATCTGAATGTTTATTCTTGGAAAGGCTGTCTCCTGCTGTTGCTTTCAGACTTAAATGCCTGCATCTCCAGTGAGGTTGCTTCTGTGTACAGGTTGAATCTTAAACACAGATTAAATGACTTTTTTTTTTTTTTTTTTTTTTTTGTGAAGAATGGATGTACAAATCGTAGATAACTCCTCATTTTTTTCAATTTTCTCAATTTTCATTTGAGAGATCACAGTTCAAATTACTGAGATTATTTTCCTAATGCCTTCCAAGTGAGGACCTTTGATAAGCATAGGTGATCTGAATCTCACCAAAATTTAAGTGGTTTTCTCTACAAGAAGGCAAAAAAAAAAGAGATTTATTTTAACCACAGTCTTTCTTTTTGCATACTTGTCATTATAATAGTTACCATTATTGATACACTTGTCTTGCATTACAAGTGATTCAAGAACATATGTATTTGTTCAGAGAGTTTTTGCTCAATTAATAAAAATAACATGAACATGTTTGTGATTTTTTTAAAGCTCATTTTTATTAAAATCATATTTTTGGCCCAAATATAGTCAGACAGCACCCTTTAAAATAATCTTATGTCTCTCACGGAAATTTCTGGAATCAAACTGAAATGCTTAATTGCCTTTGAGATTATAGTTTCTGAACTTCAAAGATTTGAACTAATGATGTTCCTTTACTTAAAGCACTCTTTCTTTTGCACAGGTCTAAAATTCCTTCTGAGATTAGGAACAGCCTAAATGCAGTTGGTGAAAGAAGATATTTGTAAAATACACCATCAGTATTGATTCTAGCTAAAAAGTCATATTTTATTTCCCTGCTGGTTACATTGTGACCTTTGTTAAGCTGTCATATAAATTACATTTGTCTTTATAATACCACGGCTAACCACAATGCAGATTTTGTCGTTGGATAATTGTATTATATATTGGTCCATGTCCGAATTAACTCTCAGCTTGGGACAGATAAAACTTGTAATATCCAAGTTTGGTTAAATTCTGATTCTTCATTTCAAAGTTCTGACTATATAGAAGCAAATCAGCTATTTCTGAATGAACATGGAACATCCTTCTGGTATTTTAAGTGGCTTTCTTTGGTCTGCCTTCAGACTTACATGTAATAGATCTTTTGATTAAGATTGACATCTATAGTGAAAAAGACTTAAATTGAGAGCTCGAGTGGTGATTATTGTTAACTTATCTTCTAGGAAGATCGTCTTCTACTCAAGGGTTACAGAAATAAGAACTTGCACAATGGCCAGATGTCACATTAGCATATGCAAATCCATCCTACTCACGCAAAGCTATTCACCGTAAGTGTGACTAGCTGCAGCAGACTTGCTAAGACTGTCAAAAACAACCACTGTTGATGGTGTTGGAACAAGAGTAAATGGTTAAAGGGAAAACAGAACCACAAGAAATCCCAGGTCCATAATGATGAAGTACACTACTCAAGAAAAAATTGATCCGTAGCTTCAGGGTGCAGATCCCTTGCACTGTGTTGTTTATAAGTGCCAATACAGTAGATGATACAAGTTGGAAAGGTGACAGAACAGTTTGGTTGCATGACCTGGTTTTAACTGGCAGCTTGTTGCGGCTGCTTATCACTGTCTTCTGTGTAGCACTTCAAGTCATCGCCTCTTATGCTTCCTGTGCAATTGGAAGTGGTTTGCTGATGATAACACTGACATCAGTCTTGTGCCCCTGCCCTATATCTCCCATTTTTTTTGCAGCTTACAGTGTGTTGGGACAGAGATGCAACTCAGTCCTGTCTACCAATGGTCTCTCTGGCCACTCTGCTGAAGTTGGTCAAGCTGTACAAGCTTACTCCAACCACTTCCTGCAACTTTGTTCTTCAGAAAACAAAACCTCCCTCCTTTCATTACTTGTCTATCATTTTCCAGCCTCTCCTGTGAGAGGGGTGTCAGGCAGTCACTGCAATCTGTATTTTAGATGTTTACAATTAGATGGGGAAACTAAAATTTCACAGCCAAATAATTAAATACCATGTTAATGAATTCTGTTAGTCATATTACACTGAATCATATTAAAGTGCTTAACCATGTGCTTGAAGGAAAGAAATATTTAAAGTGAGTTCTGGAAGTATTCTGAATACTAATTAATTTGTTCAGAAATCCTACTTTGTGTTAGTTTGATGATATTAAGAAGTAATGCTAATGTTATGTCTTATCCTATTTGTCAATTAAGGGGAAATTTATGAAGTGGTACTCCATAGACTCTGCTGAACATAGATATTATGGCTGTGAACTGCATCTTTGGGTCCTCAGGCACATCTATTTGAGTACGCCAAAGCTGTCCAACACACATCTTTCACCACAGGTTTTGACCAGGTTTCTGCAGTGGCTCCCTCTTTGACACTGGAACACTCCTATAATTGGGGAAACCCCATTGCATTGGTGCATTAATGACAGCACCTGTGGAGAAGGACAAAGCAGCTGTTTTGAGGGTCTGTAGATAATGTTTCAGCAATAAGAATATTCATGTGCAATCCCTCAGGTGCTTTCAGCATGACATTTCCTTTAAAAAACAAACAAACAAACAAACAAACAAAACTTCTGTCAGAATTGTATGCTTTAAGTGATTACAGAATCATGTTATTGTCCTTCAATTGGAGACTAACCCTTTCTTCCTTCCTCCCCTCTCCCTGTCCGTGGGGCAATAATTAGGGTACAATAACAATATAAATAAAAACTGGGATGACTATTTTTTTTTTTTCTCTTTGTCTCTCTTTTCATTTATGGTGATTTTGCAAACAAGTCTTGAAAATAATGTGCAGCAGTCCTGACCTTGTAAAAAGATAAACATGGCAAAAGCATAGGGATCGAGTCCTTCAGGCAATACACAGGCAGATAGTGAATTTCTACTTTGATACATGTGAATCAAGGTGTTCTAAGAAATAGATTTCATACTGGGTTAGAGGAGATAGTATTTAAATAGAAGCTGAAATAAAGGTAATGCATACTTACTATTGTCAGACTATTACACCTGATCTTTTCAAAATGTCAGTAATGATATTTTCTTGTGATAAAGTGCTGTACTGACCTGAAGAGTCTTTGGATCTTTGCCTTTTATACCTTAGGGTAACTTTTCACACATCATAGGTTTCCAAGAAGACAAAAAAGTAGAAAAATTACTGAAAGGGTTCATTTTATTTGTCCAACAGAAAGGACACTATCCTGTGCTCTGTTGTTTTTGTCCAAAGTTTGGCCAAAACACTTGAATGTTTATTTATATTAATTTTATAACAAGATAAATAGACAAGACACAGCTGTTTTGCAGAACTGACAGACAGATAAAAAACAAAGATTCACATAAATGCTCCAACACAATATCATGGTTTTGCCTGGGATAGAGTTAATTTTCTTCATACGGGCTCATATGGTGCTGTGTTTTGGATTTTTTATGAAAATAGTGGTAATAACATTGTCACGTTCGAGTTGTCACTGAGCAGTGCTCACGCAGAGCCAAAGACTTTTCTACTTCTCATGCTGCTCTGCCACAGAGCAGGCTGCGGGTACACAAGGAGCTGGGGGGGGACACAGGCAGGACAGCTGACCCAAACTGACCACGGGGATGTCCCATAGCATGTGGCATCATGCCGAGCAATAAAAGCTGGGGTAAAGAAGGAGGAAGGAGCGGCATTCAGAGTAATGGCGTTTGTCTTCCCCAGAAACCATTCAGGTATCAAGATGAGGATTTTTAGGGTAAGGCAAGTGATCATATAGCTGTGAAATAGAAATCCAGTAATTTTTGTTATGTGGCTGCTACTGAAGAGGAATAGTATCTCACAACAGCTAATGGTCTGTGTGAATGTATAACTTTTCTAGCTTAGTCCACGTATCTTACATGTAGTTGGAGTTAAGATATTTGGAAAACCAGACATTTTTCTGTAAAAATCTACCCCCAACCCCACCTCCCTCCCCTTTTTAATAGTGACTCTATTTAGGAGCTTAGAGGGTGTGACAGAACCTTTAAACCTTCTTTGACATAAGCACAAACATGAGATGAAAATATTTGTCTCCTTTGTAGAGGATGGTTGCTTTGCAGAAGTTGGTGGGAACTCTAGTGGTTGCTAGAGTACTTAGAAATGAATAAATTACTTCTCCCTCTTACCAACAGGACAAAAACAAACAAACAAACAAAAATGAAAGAGTACATGTGAATTTTATGCTTGTTTGTTAACTGTATAACTTCTATTTTCTAACTATACAAATATTAATTGATATTATTGTATCAGTTATATAGATATATATTAATATTAATTGATTTTTTTCAGTTTTATACTTTATCAGCGTCAATGCAAACAAGGCTTTTTATGTAAATGAACTTTGTATGAAATTGAGAATGCTTGAGTGTTGATAGCTAGAGGAGGTTTTGTGGTCATGCTTAAGGTTATGTGGCCATTTCTTATAAGGGTGAATCACAGGCTGGATTGTTATGAACTGGCAGAGAAACTGAAATGTCAAGGTGTTATGAAGCTGTAATAGTATTCATCATTCTAAATCATATTTAACATATTTAACAGTAACTTATCTCTAAAATTAGATCCAGGAATCGCAAATCAGGAAAGTATAAGAAAAATTTCATCCCATTAGATAGTGACTTAAATTAAGAGATGCATGTTCTCCTTTATTATAAATATATCACACTTCTACATCAAGTAAGTTTGGTTGGCATGATACATTTCCATCAACCAATTCAAATAATATTAGTATTTAAATGTTTTCCAGACTATCTTAGGGCAAATGCAGAAGTGGATGAAGGACTTTTGCAGAGAAACTTTTCCAGTTGTCACTTTGGTATTATTTATGGATTAGCAATTAATTTCCTTTTATGGTTTGACTGAAATCTTTCACCTTCCTTTTATTTTTTTTTCCCCATGTTCCTTAGAAACTATCGGAAGTGACACCAAGTGAACTGGGTTGTACTTGTGGCTTTACATAGTTCTGTCCATAACTTTGATCAGTGTTACCTTTCCTCAGCTACCATCTTACCCTGAAAGCAATGGAGTTTTGTCCAAGTAAACTCCCAGGATGCCTAAGCAGAGGCTTGTCTGCACCCACATGCAGGACTAGATGGGCATTAAGTTTCTTTCTTACACATATAAAGTTGAACTCTACCTACATCATTGTCAGGTCCTTGATTTGAGAGGCATTCAAAGAATACAGCTTTTAGATAAGTCATTACACAAAAATGGATGAGAAGTTAACCTCCTTCTTTCACCTTCTTTCATTTTTACCCCAAATGCTCCTGTCTGAGCAGATTTGAGTCACAACCCTCCAGAAGAGCCACTAAATGAGAGACTGCAAAGATAGAAAACAAGAACAGTTCTTGCCATGTCAGTGCCTTTAGCACAAAGCTCTGGATACCAAACTAAAGAATAAATGAGCATAAGAGAAAGACTCATAGAATCAGAGAATCACAGAATATTATGAGTTGGAAAGGACCCACAAGGATCACTGAGTCCAACTCCTGGCTCCACACGGGACAACCCAAAAATCAAACCACATCTGCAAGAGTTGTCCAAATGCTTCTTGAGCTCCAGCAGGCTCAGTGCTGTGACCATGTGCCTGGGGATCCTGTCCCAGTGCCCGACCACCTCTGGGTGCAGAACCTGTCCCTACCACCCAGCCCTCCCCTGTCACAGCCTCATGTCATCCCCTCGGGTCCTGTCGCTGTCCCCAGAGAGCAGAGCTCAGTGCCTGCCCCTCGGCTCCCATCGTGAGGGAGCTGCAGGCTGCCATGAGGCCTCCCTTCAGCCTGCTTTGCTCTGGGCTGAACAAACCCAGGGACCTAATAGTTTCTCTGATAATCTGGCTACTGCCGTTAAAGATAACAGAAAACGTTTTTACAAATACATCAACGCAAAAAGGAGGACTAAGGAGAATCTCCATCCTTACTGGATGCGGGGGGAAACTTAGTTACAAAAGATGAGGACAAGGCTGAGGTGCTCAATGCTTTCTTTGCCTCAGTCTTTAGTGGCAAGACCGGTTGTTCTCTGGATACCTGGTACCCTGAGCTGGTGGAAGGGGATGGGGAGCAGGATGTGGCCCTCGCTATCCATGAAGAAATGGTTGGCGACCTGCTACGACACTTGGATGTACGCAAGTCGATGGGGCCGGATGGGATCCACCTGAGGGTACTGAGCGAACTGGCAGAGGAGCTGGCCAAGCCGCTTTCCATTATTTATCGGCAGTCCTGGCAATCAGGGGAGGTTCCAGTCGACTGGCGGCTAGCAAACGTGACGCCCATCTACAAGAAGGGCCGAAGGGTAGACCCGGGGAACTATAGGCCTGTTAGTTTGACCTCGGTGCCAGGGAAGCTCATGGAGCAGATTATCTTGAGGGTCATCACGCGGCACTTGCAGGGCAACCAGGCGATCAGGCCCAGTCAGCATGAGTTTACGAAAGGTAGGTCCTACTTGACGAACCTGATCTCCTTCTATGACAAAGTGACGCGCTTGGTGGATGAGGGGAAGGCTGTGGATGTGGTCTACCTTGACTTCAGTAAGGCTTTTGACACCGTTTCCTACAACATTCTCCTCGAGAAACTGGCTGCTCGTGGCTTGGACAGGCGTAAGCTGTGTTGGGTTAAAAACTGGCTGGATGGCCAGGCCCAAAGAGTTGTGGTGAATGGAGCCAAATCCAGTTGGAGGCCGGTTACTAGTGGAGTCCCCCAGGGCTTATTGCTGGGGCCGGTCCTCTTTAATATCTTTATCGATGACCTGGATGAGGGGATCGAGTGCACCCTCAGTAAGTTTGCAGATGACACCAAGTTAGGTGCGTGTGTCGATCTGCTCGAGGGAAAGAAGGCTCTGCAGGAAGATCTGGATAGGCTGGAGCGATGGGCTGAGGTCAACTGCATGAAGTTCAAGAAGGCCAAGTGCCAGGTCCTGCACCTGGGGCGCAACAACCCCAAGCAGCGCTACAGGCTAGGAGATGAATGGCTGGAAACCTGCCTGGCGGAGAAGGACCTGGGAGTACTGGTTGATAGTCGGCTGAATATGAGCCAGCAGTGTGTTCAGGTGGCCAAGAAGGCCAATAGCATCCTGCCTTGCGTAAGAAGCAGTGTGGCCGGCAGGTCTAGGGAAGTGATTGTCCCCCTGTACTCGGCTCTGGTGAGGCCGCACCTTGAGTACTGTGTTCAGTTTTGGGCCCCTCGCTACAAGAAGGACATGGAGGTGCTCGAGAGAGTCCAGAGAAGGGCAACGAAGCTGGTGAGGGGTCTGGAGAACAAGTCTTACGAGGAGCGGCTGAGGGAGCTGGGCTTGTTTAGCCTGGAGAAGAGGAGGCTCAGGGGAGACCTCATCGCTCTCTATAGGTACCTTAAAGGAGGCAGTAGAGAGGTGGGGGTTGGTCTATTCTCCCATGTGCCTGGTGACAGGACGAGGGGGAATGGGCTAAAGTTGCGCCAGGGGAGGTTTAGGTTGGATATTAGGAAGAACTTCTTTACTGAAAGGGCTGTTAGGCATTGGAATGGACTGCCCAGGGAACTGGTTGAGTCGCCATCCCTGGAGGTCTTTCAAAGACGTTTAAATGTAGAGCTTAGTGATGTGGTTTAGTGGAGGACTTGTTAGTGTTAGGACAGAGGTTGGACTAGATGATCTTGGAGGTCTCTTCCAACCTAGACGATTCTGTGATTCTGTGATTCTGTGATTCTGTAATTTAATGTCCTTTTTACACTGTGGTGCTTAAAACTGCACACAGTGCTCAAGGTGAGGGTGCACCAGTCAGAACAAAGCAGGACAATCCCTTCCCTCGACTGGCCAGCAGAGCTGTGCCTGATGCACCCCAGAACATAGTTGGCCCTCCTGGCTGCTAGGGCACACTGCTGGCTCACATTCAGCTTTCTTTTGACTAAAACCCCCAGGTTCCTTACTGCATAGCTGCTCTCCAGCCTCCTGTTCATACATAAAGCCAGGGTTGCCCCATTCTAGGTGCAGAATCTGGCAGTTGCTCTTGTTGAGCTTTTTATTGTTGGTGATTGCCAACCCTTTAAGATCTATCTGCAAGGCCTCTTCACCCTCATGGAGTCAACAGTTTCTCCCAGTTTAGTATCATCTCTGTGCTTACTCAGGAGTTTGGAAAGAAAAGATACCTATTTGCACAGCCCTTCTTTATGCCCTGTAACTGGTGGCTCAGGGAGTCTTCTGAGAGGAGAACACGAAGAAAAAGTCCCATTACACAATGACCCATGCATAGTTGTCCTGTGCACCAGGTGGTCTGATCATTAAGGAATAGATAAAGATGACGTAGAGCGGAGCAGTCTGTGTGCATCCTCCCTGCCAGGATTCCATGTATGTGTTCCTTGGTGGTGAATTTGAAATTGTTTTTAACTTGCTTGTTCATTCCTACCTGGATGCCATTGTTTTAACACCCTTCAATTTTGCCCATACAGCTAATTTCAGGTCACAGTGTACTCTTGAACTCCCACAACACTAATAACTGGTTTACAACATTTTTGCACAGGTTTGTTGGCATCCTAGATATCCCTGAGTTGTGGTAATGTGCAAGTGAATTCCATGCAAGTATTTGCTATTTCATAGCTCAGGAGCTATGTCTCAATGCTCTCAGTACATTTTTCAGCATAAAGTATTTGTTTAGAAGTAGTTATAAGAAAGTTACATGTCTAAATTCTTAAGAACTTTCAAAGCTAAATGTTGTTTTCTTGCTTTCCTGGAAATAACCTGGGTTGATGAACACAGCTTTAAAATTTCTCAGTGGTTCAAGCCTGAAGGTAGTAAGAGCAGAGAGTTTGGTTTCACAGAAATGGTTACAGTCTGTAGAATTACATGAATGTTCCTAGTTAAATTAGGACATTAGGCTCTTTCATAAACCTTAAAAAAAAAAAAAAAAAAGGATAAAAACCAACCAAACACCAACAACACCAAAAACCACCACCACCACCAAAGTTTTGCATATACTCTTATTTATCTTCTAAATATTTTAAAGAAAAAAAAAAAAAAGATTATAGATGGCTGAACAGTATTGGTAGTTAATGCTATTAAATGTCTTGAACAGTTTCTGTGTTAATGTAATTGGTAACTTGAAGCAGGTCAATGACAGCTGAATCTGCTCAAAACAGGTATGTAGCAGCTATAGCAAATCATTTTCATGCATTTTTAGCTTTTTTTTTTTCCTTTTTTTTTTTTTAATCTGTCTTTTCTCCTTTCCAGTCCCTCATAGGCCAGCTTCCCTGCACACAATTATTCGACATTACTCTATATGTCAATACAAAAGCTTCTCACAGGTGATATAGTTGTTCCTCTAAACATTGTTTTATTCCTTTATACCTGATTGCCTGTTTAGGCTGAGTCAGTTGCTTACTATGGTGAAGTTGACAGTTTTGTTGCTGCAGAAGGTCAAAACTCATATTCATTTTGCATTAAAAAGAACCTGGTAAAATATTTCTGTGGAAATCGTAAAATTCCTGTGAATTATTTAGGCAGGACTTTCCTGTTCTTTCCTCCATATACATGCTTGTTTTCTGACAGCTGTAGCTCTGACAGAACACATATTTACAGCACTACAGAAAATATACAACTATTTTTGCAGTTATATGGTCAGGGACTATGGTAGGAGTATGAACTCCTACTGATGCATTTTAATGAAGAATCCAGAATATGCTTGTTGCAACATTTGAATAGATTTTGGGCAGTGTCAAATGATAGCTATCTCTAATGTTGTCAATAGTAAAGACAATTTGGATTCCATTTCAATTAAACAGAAATTGAGACATGTCCTTGGCTTGTGCTTTAAGTTCACTTTGAGTGGTCTGAAAAATTCAAAGGAGTGTACTAAATTATTTCTTTGCATAAAATTCAGCACAAAATGCAAGGGTTCGATTAACATACCCAATAAAGCAGGTACAGCAATGGTGGTTTCCATGAAAGGACTACTTATAAATGCTTGTTTTTCCATCATGTAACTATCTGTAGTGCTTCAGAAAAAATGTGTGAAAATGCATTTGGTATTGCAAAAAAACATTACTGCAACATTAACTCTGATATTCATAAGATCTCATAGAAATCTTTCTCGCTTTTTTGTGTCTTTCATTAGAGGAGACTGTTCTGTTGAACACAGGTGCTTTGCTCTGTGAAATGAAGTGATTAAGGAATGTTCTTTAATCAACTGAGATGCACAAAAAAGATCATCATTATCAATAAGTAGGATGTTACTTTACAACATTTATGACAAGCTTTTTGATGTCCAGTAGGAAACATACCTTAGATCTGTGGTGCTGTTATAATGGTATTTAGTGGATTATGCTTTTTTTGTAAAGTAAGCAAGTTTTTAATTCACTGCATATGTCATTTAAGAATACATTTCCTTCAAGCAATAAAATGCTTAAAATGTTACAAATTGGTAGAATCTGCTTAGGTTCAGCAACATTTTTAGGACAATAAATAAGTAAAATCAGTTATATAGAGATAAAACAAGCAAACTTTTTTTTTTTTTTTTTTCCCCTAAACTATTCCAATCAGGCATCAAGATGGCAGTAACACAAATTATTCATGTGCAATTTTTATTTACCTACATTGCTACCTGGTAGAAGCAATTTCCCTTTCCCTTTAGCAATTCTCTTTTGGAAAATAATGTAACAGAGTTTTGAGATTTTTTTGGTTTATAAAAATGCCATATATTATAATTTAAAAAGTAGATCAATTACATTTACCTCACAATCTACTGAAGGAATCTATAGATGTCAATACAGCAATATCTACATTCTAAAAATTAAAGATTGCTTCCCTTCGTTTTTGTTTGTTTGTTTGTTTGTTTGTTTGTTTTCATCAAAGGGATTTTGCACAAAATTGTTTGTTTGCTGTTGTGCTCAGGGCTGTGGCTGATTTTTTTGTCTCTCCTTCTTGTAAGTTGAGCTGCCCATAACAAACAGTCGAGTGAGGGCAATGACATGACATTGCCTGCATTTTCTGTGCACTTGGCAGAGTTTTTTTCATTTTGCATGTTATTGGCTGTGCTGTGAGATAGCACAACAGAGCCCTTTGTTATGCTCTCAGCTGAGCTGTTTATATGTAGTGACTCTGCTAAGTGCTGCTTCCTCTGCTGGTGTTCTTCCATGAAGTAGTCTGCCCCAAAAAGAGGGAATTATTGATGCTGCTCAGCCCTGGGTGTGTTGCAGTTGAAGGTGTTACAAAGCTCACATTACGTGTTATTGTCAGTCAAAATAAAAGATACGGCCCACGGTTTTCTAAATAACGGAGACATAATTTTATTCTCCTATCAGTGGAAATTAAGCCTCCCAGGGAACTCCTGAGGAAGCTTGGCTGCTTTGCAGTTGTCCTGAAGAGAGAGGTATGAGCTGTGCACTTGAGTCATGGCTTGTAGAAGCCCATTATTAAACCAGTCTACCAGTAGGCCAACCAGGGCTTTCTCAATTCATTAATATTTTCTGTCTCTGTGCTGCTAAGTAAGGTAGAGCGTTTGTGTACCATTCTTCATTAGAACCACATAAATCTCTGCTCCAACTCATCCTGCTGCAGTTTGAGGGATCCTTTTCTGTCTTCAGATGTTTCCATATGCTTTATGATACTGCTGTATCTTAGCAGCCTACCAAGATGTATGCTTGAGAATCAATACGAAAAAAAAATAGCTGAAATGAGAAAGTTAATGATTGCATACAATTCTGCTTCCGCTCATTTAAGAACACATGTTGATTACAATTTTCCTTTGTATTGTTGCTGTTCACAGCATTGCTATCCTACATCTGACACAAATCTCTCAACGAAACATCATGTAGATGTGCTGTGGTGCTGTGGGGAACAGGCCTTATTTTTGTTAATATTTTTAGATATCCACAATATTTTGGTTGCTTCAGGCTGACTCAAAATTAAGGAAACAAACATCTGTTTGTTAGCGAAGCTGAATACAGCTGCTTACCCATCTCATGCTTTCTGCATGTCTTTATGAGAAATATACCTAAACTGAGGAAAAAAAAAAAGTGAAAATATTGTATCAAATGACTGATTGATGTCCTATTTCTTCAAACTCCACATTGCAACAGATCTTGCTGCTTCAGAAAGTCTCAAACATGTCCCAAAACCAGGCAAGATGACAGAAAGTTGTGAGTTTGAATGTAGTTTTCTGGTAAGCACAGAGTGGAATTAGAATGAATTTGAACCCAGGCAGATGCGATGCAAGTGACATGCTGGCACGTAAGAGTTGGTCATATAAACTGCTTTAGCTAGACCTATCTGAAGATATCTTAACACACACAAGAGTTCCTAGGTGCTGGGGAAGCTATTTTTGAATGAAGTCACAATATTCTATATTTGATATAGCAGAAGGGCATTTGAGGTAATTGTTAAGAAAAAAAAAAAAAAAGATAAACTTTCTAGACAAACTGAAAGTCAATTTAACTTTATATTCAACAGCATGTGTTTTTCTAGCACATTCCCCTTCTAGATTGACCTTTTCCCTTCTGTTATTTTTTTGCTGCCAGGCATATACATTTTAATAACATATTTCCATTTGTTGACTATAAGGTACTAAATAAGTACAAAAGACTTAATATATTTGTAGACTAATTATGCTTTCCCTGTTTCATATTCAGATGATAATTTTATTAGAATAATTTTTTTTGCCAGTGGAATTTATTCAAAGTACCTGTCCTTGGCATTTAGAAATGGACCTTACATTATCATAAAACAGGATAAAATTCTATTGCTGCAGCTGAGCAGGCAATAACTGTGTGCGTTCTAGATTGCAGAAAAAAACAACAATGGATATTTTACATAGCGAGGCATTGTGCAACAGGTGATCATTTTCATTCATCAAAAGTTTACTGTAAGCATTAACCAGTGGAAGACAAGAACCTGTGGAGCGGACAAAGATTAATTATACCTGTGCTCGTACAGTAATGTTTGTGTTCCAAACAAATTATATTTGCTTCTGTTTAAATGATGCATAAATCTGATACGTGCAGATGAACGTGTGTTCAGGATGAGTGAGCACACTTGTTTGAATGTCATATTTATCCCTGTATTTTGTCAGAAAATTAACTTCTTTGGAGTTTGCGCTTGAGCTGAGCATATGGTTGTTGATCTCTGGAGATGACAGCCTATCTGAGCAATAGCTCCTTATGGCTTGAGCTCTCCTCTGCTGGCAGATGCTTTGGGCTTTTCTACAATTAAGTGGAGATCATCACTGTTTTCTTTGAGCACTGCTGTGCCTTGTACTCTGAAGTGTTTTGTTAATCACTGTCTGCCTTCGACAGAAGCTGCCAAAGCTCTCATTAAGTTTGAATTTTGAGATGTCATGCTCGAATGATGGAATTTCATCCCTTTTCTGCATGAATGGAATTGGCTATGGAAAGGTGCCAGCAAAAATATCATGACACTGAAGTATATTTGCTTTGCGTTTCACTGCTGAAACAAAAGAGAGGGAGGAGGGGAAAAGAAGAACTTTCTTGCTGTTTGCCTTAGATCCAGAGTGAAGACTGGCTGTGTGATTTTCTGGCCTCACCTTATCATCTGTAGGGCTTATGTTGCTGCTTTCTATGAACAATCTGTCACTGTCTTGTTCACACTGTGAACCTTAAACCGCCTTCACAAAATCTGATGAATGCCACTTACAGTGGTGCTGCAAGTGTAGTTAAAGATGCTCAGTGAGAATAAAGAAATAAATTAATTAATTAAAAAAAATCAACATTTAGTTTGAGGCAGGAGTTCTAGCGATGACACTATGACGAACTACAATAGGAGCACAAACTAATCTTACTTTTGCCCTTCAAGAAGAATTGCTTGCACATGTGCAAGCAGAAAACAAAACGCATCTGTTGGCTGTTTAATGATTTGCAGCGGGAAACTAAGCGTTATGGGAAATATGGTATGAAAAACCATTGCCCATTTCTCTTGGTGGATCTAATTGTTTCAGCTGTATTAATAAAAGTAAGCTTGGAAGAAAAAGTTAGACTAATTAGCTGCAGGGCCTAATTGTTTCTCATTCATATTCTGTATAGCAGATTATGAAGGTAAAATGCACAAACTACGCTCAAAGAAAAAAGCTCCCCACCATTACATTGGTGTTTTCTGATGTGTTGACAGTAAATTTTATAAATATGTCATTCATCCCATGAATTGAAACTTGTATTTTCTTTCTTTGTTCCTGTTGTTGCTTTCTATGAAACTCTGAAGATAATGATACCTACTAGTTGTGGAGAATAAAAGGATTCCCAGTGGTTAATGGTACACTTAAGAAACAGAGCCCAAAACTACCAGGAACAAAAGACAAGATTATCTACGTTCTTTTGAAGAGACAGATCTTAACAGAGTGCAGTGTCTCAGTGTCTGTTTATTTCTGCCTGTATAAAATGCTAAGATTCAATCACAGATTCATGTAGGTTGCTAACTACTTTAAAATATGTATTCATATATTGTACAAAATAATTTATCTTGTAAAAAACAAAACAAACAAAAAAATCAAAACCAAAACCAAAACAAAAACTAGTTCACCTGTGTACATAACTTAGGTAACAATACATTTTACATTTTATGTCAGACTTTGTGTGCAAGAGAAAACATCTTTCCACTTAAGTTTGACATTTTAGAGGTTTTCTTGCTTTTGTAGAATATGCTTAGAAAGCACATTTACTGACAGAATTTCTATTCTGTAATATTTTGCCTGGATACATACCTACACCTTATTCTTGGTTCTTCTCTCACACCTACTAATTTAGCAAAAGTATCTGGTACCTAACAGATATGAAACACGGAATGGTTCAGGCTAGCAGGGCCCTCTGGAAATCATGTAGTACAACCCCTCTGCTCAAACCAGGCAGGTTGCCCAGGATCATGTCTAGTTGGGTTTTGATTACCTCCACGGTTGGACATCCTACAAACTCTTTGGGCAACTTGGCCTAATGTTATAACACCCTTTCAGTAAAATACATATATATATACCTATATATATATACCTATATATACATATATATATATAATCTTACGTTCAGATGGAATTTCCTGTGTTTCAATTTGTGCCTGTTGCTTCTTGTACTGGCACCGAGCACCATTAAGTGTCTAGCTCTGTTGTCTCTATGCCACCAGGTATTTGTGTACACTAATAAGATCCTTGCCCAGGATGAACATTTCCAGCTCTCTCATCCTCTCCTCATAGGAGAGGTGCTCCAGTCCATTCATCATCTTCATGTCTGGTTTCCGGATTCTCTCTAGTAGCTCCATGTCTCTCTTGTACTGGAAAGCCCAGAAGTGAACAGAGCACTCCAGATATCTCACCAGTGCTGAGCAGAGAGGAAAGATCACCTCCCTTGGTCTGTTGGGCCTAATGCAGCCTAGGAGGCTGTTGGCTTTTTCTGCCAACATTGCTCTGACACAGTCAACTTGATGTCCAGCAGGAACCCCGAGTTCTTCTCTGCCAAGCTGCTTTCCACCTACTCGTCCCACAGCCTGTAAGAGTGCCTGGGGTTATTCCTCCCCATGTGCAGGACTTTCACGTTTTGCTTTGTGAAAATCCATGAGCTGGACTTTGTACTACTGATCACAGCACTCTGAGCTCACCAGTTCAGCCACTTCATTGTCCATTTATCTAGTCCATACTTACTTCATCAGTTTGTTTATGAAAATGCTATAAAAGACAGTTGACAGCCTTGTTAAATGTCAAGATAGGCAACATCTCTGCTCTTCATTCATCCTCTGAGCCAGCCTTCTCTGTAGAAGTCTATCAGGTTGGTCAAGCATAATTTCTCCTTCATAAACTAGTAAGAAATTCTTCCAAGCACCTTCACTTACTTAATACATTTGGCAACAACCTACAGAAGGCTTAGCTACAACACCTTCACAGGTATCAGCCTTTAGCTCTGATCCTCCTGCTCGCCTTTCTTGAACGTATAGGTGATGTTTGTTGTCTTTCTTAGGTAGGAAGAAATGTACCCCAGTTGACATGACTCCTCAGAGATGATTGAATGGCCTGACAAATACATTGGCCAGCTTCCTCAGTGCTAGTAGGGGCAAAAAATGAATGTAACAACTTTCTGAAATATATGAAGAAAATGGAGAAAAATTGCAATACATTTAAGACGTCACATGGCTGCCCATATTGACTTATAGAATATAATTAAGATGCTAGGCATGATTGCATTGCTTTTGGAGAAAATAGGTTTTATATTACTGCAAAGTTTTAATGAAGATTGTCCTTTTGTTAATTTCATTTGTGCCTCAGAATATTTTGGGAGAAAGAATGTGAGGTTATGGATAGCTTTCCCAGCATTATTCTTGCTAGCTTTATATACATAAGTCTTGTCTGATTCTGTGCCTACAGTAAAGTCTTTCTATAGATGATGATTATGTTTGTTTGGATGCTCTATATTGGTATTTCCCTAACTCTGTACTTTCTTGCTCTGTGGAGAATTGCTTACTTGTTTTTATGTTAGAGTGTTTGTAAAAGTAATTTCTGCAAGTTTATGTTCTATGAGTATATGGTAACTCTTAAATCATAGAATCATAGAGCATCTTGGGTTGGAAAGGACCTTAAAGATTGTCTAGTTCGAACTCCGCTCCCATGGGGAGGGATGCCGCCTACTAGATTCCCCTTTGTCCTGTCATTATCTGATTGAGCAAAAATTTGCTCTCCATCTTTTTTATAAGCCCCCTTTAAGTATTGAAAAGCTGCAATGAGGTCACCCTGGAGCCTTCTCTTCTCCAGGCTGAACATCCCCAGTTTTCTCAGCATTTCTTCATAGGAAAGGTACTCCAGCCCTCTGATCATCTTCATGGCCCTCCTCTGGATCCATAACAGCCCCACATCCTCCTTGTGCTGGGGGCCCCACACCTGTGCACAGGGCTCCAGCTGGGGCCTCACAAGGGCAGAGGAGAGGGACACAATCCTCTCCCTCACCCTGCTGGCCACTCCTCTGTTGATACAGCCCAGGGTAGGGTTGGCTTTCTGGGCTGCAAGCATGCACTGCTGCTTCATGTCAATCTTTTCATCCACCAGAACCCCCAAGTCCTTCTCTGCAGGGCTGCTCTCAGTGATTTCTTCTCCCAGTCTGGACTCCTGTCTGAGATTGCCCCGACCCAGGTGCAGCACCTTGTTCTTGGACTTGTTGAGCCTCATTGGGTTCACATGGTCCCACTTCTCAAGCTTGTCCAGGTCCCTTTGGATGGCTTCCCTTCCTTCTGTTGTATTTCTGCACCACTCAGCTTGGTGTCACATGTGAACTTGATCACACTGTACATATCATTGGTTAAGATATTATACAGCACCAGTCTGACAACAGACCCCTGAGAGAAACCATTTACCACTGCCCTCCACCTGGATAGGAGCCATTGACCACCACTCTCTGGGTGTGGCCTTCAAGCCAACTCCTTATCCACTGAATGACCCATCCTTCAAATCCATATCTTTCCAATTTGGAGACCAGGATGTCATGTGGGACCACGTCAAAGTCCTTACAGAAGTCCAGGTAGATGACGTTGGCTGGTCTTCCCTTGTCAACTGATGCAGTCACTCCATCCTAGAAGGCCATCAGATTGGTCAGGAACGATTTACCCTTGGTGAAGCCATGCTGGCTGTGTTGGATCACCTCTTTGTCTTGCATGACTTTTAGAAGTTCTGTACAGAAATATCTTATGAAACTAGAGAAAATCATACAGAGAGAAGACCAAAATGTAGGTGATTTCAGAAATTGTCTTATTTACAGTAATATATAAGAATACAGATGAGTACCATGGAACAGTGTAGTACTGTAGCACATCATGTGAACCACAATAACTGCTCTTGAAACTACATGGTAAAAGAAATTATATTTATGTTGGGGTAAAAAAAGCTTGTAGATAGGTGGTTATCTGTGGCGTAATGACCACACGGACACCAGGGTTCTTTCAGGATCAGTAACTGCTGCTCCTTTATTGATGACATCACTTCATTATATATCCCATATAGAGGACAGGCTCTCTTTTTATACCATTCGCCCCACAGCAGTACTTTTCCCTAACCATTCATTGGTCAACAACTTTGCCCGGCAACTGCAAACACCCAGCAACTCCCATGCCCCAACTGCCAGAGGACAAGCAACCGGCAAGGCATCTCCTGAATCACCCCTCTTTGTTCCCTCTAAACGCTTTACATTCCTGATGGTCTTATATTATCACCAGTCTGATATTATCACCAATCATGGGGCTTGTCGACTCCAATGGCCACACTCCCACAGTTATCTTGGTATAACTCCAGGCTGAAATTATCCCATGGCTACTTGTTCGTGTGACCATTTACATAATCTAATTTCTCTGCACAAACCTGAAAATCTTATTAAGGGAATATTCCTTTGAAACCTGGAAAGCTCTGTTTCCTAAGAAGTCTGCCTTCTGGAAACCATTCTGCTAGCTACACATTGCTGAGGAAAGTTGTCAGAACTAGCATTCAAAGTGCTGTGTGGCTGTCCATTATTACAAGATGAGTATTGCAGAATCACAGAATCGGCGGGGTTGAAAGGGACCTCTGAAGACCATCTAGTCCAGCCCCCCTGCCCAGCAGGATCACCTAGAGCACCTTGTGCAGGTTGGCATTCAGGCAGGTTTTGAATATCTCCAGAGAAAGAGACTCCAAAACGTGAAGCAGAACGTATCTCAGAAGATAATCCATTTGGGAAATAAATAACTTTTTGGATTCAAAAAGAATTTCAGTGTTGAAGATAAGCTAAGATATTCTTGAACATTGTTCGACAGTTCAGAAGTTTGATTGAAGAAAGTCATTATAGGAAGAAATATTACCATTTAAACATGCATACACTGTCCTTTAAAATACTGTCCTCTTTTGTAGTTCACTTGTGTGTATCTCAGACATGCGGTACTTTGTCTGTTTCCTAAAATGTTGATTTAATTTTTTTGAGCATCTTCCGTGACAGCTAAATTGTCCATATGGAGATCTCATTTTTATGTCAGATGCAAAAATGCCTGTGAGGAAGTTCTAGACATTAAAGTCCACACCATCCAGTAAATACAGTCTGATTAGAGGTTTTCAGTAAATATAATTACAAAGAATCATGTGAGATACTCAATTCACATAAATCGATTTTGCTTTGTTGCTTTTAGTATAAGCTTCAATAATTTTACCTGTAGGACATCTGCTCTATTGCCTTGTGGAGTTTGGATATACCCTGCAATGTGTCTTCATAAAATAAAAATCTGTATATATGTGCTCATGACACACACTCCTGCATGCATATGTGCTATAGTACTTAGAGAAAGTGTGTTCTCAAAAGTGCCAGATCAGCACTATGGAATGCAGAAGCCAGGCTCGGTGTGAATAGACAAAAACACGTACACATGTAAGGTGACAGGTCTGACACTATCTTTTGAAATCTGATACTTTCAGGGTGAATAAAATGGAAACAATTTTCCTCCATTTATTAGCACTATGTGGGAGAAGGAACAAAAACCCAAATATAAAATGCTGATCCAAACATGAGAAGGGGCTTGCAGCAGTTTTTGCCATGTGGCATACATGTCTTTGAAGTGAGAGGCAGGATGTCACACACTTTTCTTTGAACTGAGGTGTTGCAGAAGGCAGCAGTGACACGGCACAGCTTGGTGGCTTTCCACCGCTGAACCTGCAGGTATGTGATGTGCCTTTTCTTCTACCAAGGTGTCACACAGCTCTGCACATTCCCACTGTCTTTGTTTCTGGAGTGTAGCCTCTGACAACAAGCAAAATTGATGAGCAGAGCCAGCCCTGAAATAATATATGTAATATGTGACATTAGGGTGTCCAAATTCATGTTGCAGGCTTTCACATTATGAGATAGGGTATTTTACCTCGAGCAGAGAAATGCATTTTATTTATTTGTTCCAGGTGTTTCTGTGCCATCTGTCGTTATCATACATGTCAAGAGATACGTCCTGTGCAAAATATGGTTCCTGTTTTGAGGGAGGGACATAACTTCAAGTAACAAAATAACCAGGAAGCTTATTTAAGCTTAACACAAATATTTTCCTGTTGAATATGTGTTGATATTGGTGCCAGAGTACTCATTCTTTATTGTTACTATTTAATAAAGCCCTATTACATGCACTTGCTACCTCTTTACGGAGTTTTCGCATATATCATAGTTTTAGATATGTCCATTCAATTGTAGAAGCAAAATTATAAGGTGGTTTGGTCCTCAACAAAGAGAGGAAAACCCTTCGCCTTTGGAAGAGGTAAAGGATTTTTAACAGGGAAAAATATGTTTTAAGTGAACAAAAGACTCTTAAGATTTTAATGGAATTTATGATACTTATTTGGGCGTTGTTTGTGTGATTACCTTAACATAACTGTGTTTTGTCTGATTTGTACTGTACAGTGATTAATACAGAGACAAGTGTCAGCTGGATATAATATATGGCTTACAGAAAAAAAAAAAAGTATTAATAACAGCTAGAGATAGCTAATTCAATATTTAACATAATAACCTCTAAATTTATTTATTTATTTATTTATTTATGTCAGTTAAAATTTAGACTATAACAAATATTTGCATATGTGGCTTAGGACAAAATGAGTACATAGTGTTCTTAAACTAAATGTATATAAAATCTACTCCTAAATAAACCATCCCTGCTGAGATAAAAGCACTACTTTCTTTTAAATTATTTTTCTGTGAAGAATACCTACCCTCCTTTCTGCTTAGTTTGTATTGCAAATCCTAAACACTGTCTTCTAATAATTTCTCTGTCACTTTCCAATTATTTCTGTTTACTTTAACAGAAGTCACAAAGGATATTAATATGCTTTTGAAACTGGTAAAATATGCATGCTGATGAAAAGCAGTTATGTTTTAAAGCACCTATAAGTCTTTGAACTCTATTTTGGAAGCATGGAAATAAAAGATGCAGTATGCTTTTGTTTCTAGTGGGTGGAATAAGAGCAAGGTGTGGTTTGTTATTTGCATGAGGGAATTTGCACTCCAGCTATTTAAGTGCAGCAGTGCAGAGCTGATCCTGTGTGCTGGTGGAGACCTTGATCATCTGTTGGAAACAGGTGCTTCGCCTGGCTGAGAGCTGAAGCCATATCTTGCTCCTCCAACCAAATGGGCTCCGTTTTCAAAGAGAAACATGCTCTAAAGAAACTCTTGTAGGGCCCTGGCAGTATTTAACAGCCATGTTTTACTTTGTGCTGATCAGCGTGATTTGTTGAACACTTGTGCTGTTGTTTAGAGAATGTCCTTCATCTTTCCCACCCAGCCATGCATTTACCACCCTTCAATGCATTTGTGCTGTGCTTAAAGGCTGTGTGGTCAGCTGGAACAGGAGGCTATCCATCTGCAAATTAATAATTTTCCGTTTATTTTCATTCACTCATTTTCTGGGTTTGTCTGGAACAACTCCCTAATGGAAAGCTTAGAATTTATGAATAAGCCAAGAGTGGGCTGTACAAAGATATGGCACCCACTGTCACAGCCTTAAGGTGGAAAAGAATTCAGGGAGGAATGACAGAACCACAAATACCACATTAAATAGAAACTGATTTATTATATATTTTTAATGAATATATAAGGTGGGAGTAATCAAATGAAATTAGCAAGTAGCACTGAGGGAAAAAAAAAGGAAGAAAGAAAGAGAAAGAGAAAGAGAGAAAGAGAGAAAGAGAAAGAGAAAGAGAAAGAGAAAGAGAAGAAAGAGAAAGAGAAAGAGAGAGAGAGAGAAAGAGAAAGAGAAAGAGAAAGAGAAAGAGAAAGAGAAAGAGAAAGAGAAAGAGAAAGAAAGAGAAAGAGAAAGAGAAAGAGAAAGAGAAAGAGAAAGAGAAAGAGAAAGAGAAAGAGAAAGAGAAAGAGAAAGAGAGAGAAAGAGAAAGAAAGAGAAAGAGAAAGAGAAAGAGAAAGAAAGAGAAAGAGAAAGAGAAAGAGAAAGAGAGAGAAAGAGAAAGAGAGAGAAAGAGAAAGAGAAAGAGAAAGAAAGAGAAAGAGAAAGAGAAAGAGAAAGAGAAAGAGAAAGAGAAAGAGAAAGAGAAAGAGAAAGAGAAAGAGAAAGAGAAAGAGAAAGAGAAAGAGAAAGAAAGAGAAAGAGAAAGAGAAAGAGAAAGAAAGAGAAAGAGAAAGAGAAAGAGAAAGAAAGAGAAAGAGAAAGAGAAAGAGAAAGAGAAAGAAAGAGAAAGAGAAAGAGAAAGAGAAAGAGAAAGAAAGAGAAAGAGAAAGAGAAAGAGAAAGAAAGAGAAAGAGAAAGAAAAAGAGAAAGAGAGAGAAAGAAGAGAAAGAAAGAGAAAGAGAAAGAGAAAGAGTGCATTTTCAGTACAACATTTGAAAAAAAACTGTTTTTTTTCCAAAGCATAACGTGAAAATGTAGATTTTTTTAAAGCAACTACACAAATTCATGGAAGTAACTTTCATTGAGATCTGTTAAGCACAATGACAAAGAGAAGTTCTGTCTCAGGTATTCCCTGTGGTGCAACTGCCATGTGAGTTTGCAAAGGGAATTACTGCTGTGTGCTTGCCTTACTCTTTCCCTAGGTACCTACTTCTGGCCACTGTGAGAGCCTGGATACTGGTCTGGATGGACTCTCTTAGTCTGACACAGGGCAGCCATTCTCATGTACTTAACAACTGTAGAATTTTTCACACTGCTTTGCCAATATATTTCAACCTCTGAGCTAGAAAGGCCAGAAGGTCGTTTTGTCCCACTGATGGTTCAGTGCTTGCCTTCCCTGCTGGGAATTGCTGATACGGGCATCAAGTCAAACCACTTGTGATGGTAATTTTATGTTGTGAAATTCTTCCATTGGGAGTTAAATTAAGACTATAATCTCAGTGTATTTTAAAGACTATTAGATAATAACATAATTTTAGGGAAAAACAACAGCAACATCAAAAAAACAGCCAAACATAACATTTGTAATCAGATTGGCAAAAAGAAAAAAAAAAAAAAAAAAGGAAAGAAAGGAGGGAAATGAGCAAAAAACTTGGAAGTATACACATATTGCCTTTCTTTCAAAGTGTTTCCAAAGGTTCTGCTAGTCTATTGCATTGTCTTTCACAGCAGTGTTCTCCATGCAATAATTATACAAATGATCACCAAGCAAACAAGCATTAAGTATTTAAACATATCAAAAATTTAAGAACAGATTAGGATTTTGGGTGGAGCATGATTTTTTTCTTCCTTTTAAAAACAATCATTCCAAAATCATCTTAAGTTTTGAGAACTACACTTTCTTAAAATAACAGTAATTCATCCACTTCTTCCCTCCTCCGAATTATGAGTCATATGATGTTGTCCATGTTGATAGACTAAAAATTCTACTCTTGATATTAAAGCCTATGCAACTATTGCACCATTCATTTGGTGTGACTGCTCAGCTCAAGTCAAAACTTGACTCAAACACTTTCTTCTTTTATCGTTGTAGAAGAAACTGTCTAGAAAATCTGAAAATGTAAAACTCTACTAGGAAGTTCCTTATTTCTTAGACCTGAAACCAGACTGCACGCACGTCTCATGACAACAATGTATTCTGTAATTTGTACCAATTCTATAACTTGGAAGTAATTCAATACTTGTATTCAAAAGCTGAACTGAATTATTATATGTCACTTTTATCCTAGCATATAGAAACTGCAGTAATCAAGTAGAAAATAAGCAATTAGCGCCACATTACCTTGCTCTGAAGGCAATGTACTCATAGAGAATTGAAGATGGATCAGCTCATGTGGTTTATGCTATAACATTACCAGAAGAACCACTTCCACCTGTGCAGCTTCTCAATGAAGCTTCTCCTGGCTTTGGAAGCCACATTAACTGAACCAGCATTTCTTCTCCGAACAAGTACTTTCATAGTCTTAAGGGTGCAGTTCTCCAGAGCAGGGTCTTGAACACTCTTTGTGTACAAATTAGCTATATATTTTTGTGCATGCTACAGAAAAGAAAGAAAGAAAGAAATTTCCTTGGCTTATGTGGGAATGTGTGGATTATGAATAATACTGCTTATGAAGGGCTGTTCTCTGTACAGTTAGTGGTGCCAGTGTTACTCTGATACTGCACGGGCAGTTTGCTATACATGTGAGTTATCTGCTGCATTAAGTGCCTGAAGATTGAATGGGCATTTAATAAACTTAAATGGAATGTTATATATCATTTCATTTAGCTTGCTCTTAACTGGGTAAAATAAGTATTTGTGATGTGTATGTTCTCAGTGCATGTAAGTTCTCATAGTCTTTTGCCCTCCTCTCTCCTCTGCCTTCATTTCCCCTTCCCTCCTCACCACTTCCCACAACAGGCTTTCATCTGCTGAGATCAACATTTAAGCATTTGCTTTAGTGTGGGATTTTTTTTTATCATTATTGTTTGTTTGCTTGTTTTGTTTTGGAATAAGCACACATTTCAGTGGAACTTGCACAGGTTTTTGCAGCTGACTATATTCTTAAAGGCCTTCCCTGAACTAAGATGCTTTTCTACTTCATCTTTCCTATGGCCATTGATTTTTTTTTAGATTAAAAAGAATGCTGCTATTCACTGTTGAGTAAATTGTTAAAATCTGGGTGTCAGTGCATACTACTACTAAATGCTTAGATTTTCTTAATCGTCCATGACTTCCTAGGATTGGTATTATTCTGCACACTCTTGACAATTGCTCAAGCTCTGACACCAATCAGAAAATTGACAATTTTAGGGTAACCTTCATTTAAAGGATGTGTAATGGTCTCATAAAATAAAACAGAAAAGTCTAACATGGAAAAACTAGAACTGTGTGGCGCACATGGCATACTTACGTAAAAGTTAATTCCTATGTGAAGTAAAATCATTCCAATATGCAGGATTTATTTCGTCTGGAAGTTTCTGCTAGAGCTGCAAATATTAGTTCAAATGTTTTCTTACCATACAGAAGGTAAAAGATTTCTATGAATGGTCTGTTATGTTTAATTTAGAATTTTCCCAGTATGTGCATGCCCAATCCTTTCATCCTCTGTAGCTTCAATATTGTGCGTGCTTCTCATTGCACATATCAGCAAAGCCTATTTTTAAAGTTTTTTTTGGGCTCATTTAGATTTTTTTTTTTAAGGGAGATTATATATGTATACATGAGCAGTATAGCATCAAGCAAAGGAGATCTGCAGTAGAAGTCCATGCATACGCTATTAGTCAGATTGCAGGAAGATTTGAAGCAGAAAAGATGTTAGCTCAGCATAATGAATGTCTGCCAGCCATTTTTTATAATGACTAGCTGCAGTTCTTATTGTATGTCAAACCTTATGCTGTGCTGTACTGTTAGCTTTCTTGTTTGGCACAATCAAATGATGTAATATATCCCTAGAAATCTAGCTGGATCAAAGACATGTACAAGAGGGTTTTTTCTTCTGCCAGTAGTATTGATGCATATTTTGCTAAAATTATAGTGCAGGTGATAACAAATACATGATAACTTATCATTTATAATGCAGTGTTCCTGCTATGCAGTAAAGACAGTGCTAGAATGGACAGCTTTGCTTGTTGGAAGAGGAATGTTTAGATACTAAGTAGATCAGCGGGTGTTCAGAAAATCCCTTTATAATTGTAATATTGACCTATGCTCATTGATGCAAAGAATTGTAGCTAAAAACAAAGTGCTTTCCTTTTTTGTGTATTAATATAGTCCCCCAATGAAATAAATGAAATACATTTTTTTCTTTTTCTTTTTTTTTTTTCCTGTTCTTATTAGAGAGCAAAGATTTCAAGGTGATCCAGCAGTCCAAAATCCAGAACATCATTTGAAATGTGATACATTTAAATGCAGTTTAAGAACTCATCAGTTTTACCTATTTTAGGGACTACATAAGGCATAGGAAGCTTGCTTATATTTACTCCTGATGTAAAATCTACAGCAGTGTGGAAGGACAATAGAACTGTATGGTATGTGTATTCACTTTGGTGATAAATGCCTTGTTCCTTCTTCAGAGGATTATTAAAAGAGTTCTCTGGAGGAATAAAACGGTGGAAGTCACACATTTAATAGCTCAGGTACAAAGAGTCAGATTGTGCCAGTTGGCAAAAGTTAGCAGGAAGCTGTCACAATAAATGGCAGCAGCTGCTCATAGTTCTAAAGAGTATGTCCCAGTCAGAACTGAAAACTGATGGCATCTACATTAATACTACCTTAATGGTCCATCTGCTGCTCCATAGGGTCCCTAGCTGCTGTATGGAGTCATAGGCATTTGACAGGCAGTCTCTGTATGCCAGACACACATTGTGCCAAATGTTTTAGGCTGCTTTGTATCATTCTGATCTGTCACACTTTCCCTATCATTTATCAGGCAAGGAGTTATGAGGATTTTTCCTTCTTTCCTTCTTTCCTTCTTTCCTTCTTTCCTTCTTTCCTTCTTTCCTTCTTTCCTTCTTTCCTTCTTTCCTTCTTTCCTTCTTTCCTTCTTTCCTTCTTTCCTTCTTTCCTTCTTTTTCTCTCTCTCTCTTTCTTTCTTTCTTTCTCTCTCTCTTTCTCTCTTTCTCTCTTTCTTTCTCTCTTTCTCTCTCTCTCTTTCTCTTTCTCTCTCTCTTTCTCTCTCTCTTTTTCTTCTTTCTTTCTTTCTTTCCTTCTTTCTTTCTCTTTCTTTCTTTCTTTCTTTCTTTTCTTTCTTTCTTTTCTTTCTTTCTTTCTTCTTCCTCCCTTCCCTTCCCTTCCCTTCCCTTCCCTTCCCTTCCCTTCCCTTCCCTTCCCTTCCCTTCCCTTCCCTTCCCTTCCCTTCCCTTCCCTTCCCTTCCCTTCCCTTCCCTTCCCTTCCCTTCCCTTCCCTTCCCTTCCCTTCCCTTCCCTTCCCTTCCCTTCCCTTCCCTTCCCTTCCCTTCCCTTCCCTTCCCTTCCCTTCCCTTCCCTTCCCTTCCCTTCCCTTCCCTTCCCTTCCCTTCCCTTCCCTTCCCTTCCCTTCCCTATCCTTTCCCTCCCCTCCCCCTCCCCCTTTTTTTTATTTTCTTTTTTCATTTTCCCTTTTCTTTCCCCGTTTACTTTCTCTCATTCTCTCTCTCTTTCTCTCTCTCTTTCTCTCATTCTTCCTCCCTTCCTCCCTTCCTCCCTTCCTTTCCTTTCATTCTTTTCCTAATGAACATTGACTTTTAACTTTTGGGAGAGCCAGGATTTTGGTAGGAAAGCTATTTTGTTTGTTTGTTTGTTTATTTACTTATTTATTTATTAGAAAGAATGAAGGATTCCTCAACTGCTTGACAAACAGCATGCTATGCTAACAAAGCAATGTAATAAACCGTGTAGAGAAATCACCAACTACATCATTGAAATCTTTTTATTGAATGCAGAAAATTAAATAAAAGCAATCATAAAAGAACTAGCAATGTTAAAGTTACTAACACTAAATTTACTTAAAATTTGCTCATTTCTAAGTGCACTGTTGCATAAATATTTTTAAAATAGCACCAATGTATGTATCCATAGGTCCTTAGAAATTCTAACAGTAATGCTGGGGAAAGTTTTATTTAACTGTTAATGAAGTTACTGTATAAATACATCATGGTAATTGCTTAAACTACTAAGATGTAAGAGAATACAATAGATATAACCCCTGGAGCAGTGTACTTTCCTACCATCCTCTATGCTATATTTTTGGGAACAGTTTTAATTTATATGACTTGCACATTATAATGGTTAAAGAATCAACAGTGTTAAAACTGTAAAAATTCTGTCACAGTATTGTCTAAATATGAAAAAAAGCAGAGCTGCACAATGCCTGTTACATTAAACTATCCATTGTCTTCGGCCATTCTATACCTTGCAGAGATGCAAGGACCATGCTTTGGCTGTATCTTGTTCCCAGAACGCAGCCTATTTCCAGTAAAATTGGAAACTCTCACAGTTTGCTTTTTGTGGTTGTATAGCTGCAGTGAAAATGCATTGTCTATTTAAATTTGCCATTTGTGTGAAAATGTTGAAGTTAGCACAGAAAATCATCCAGGCTATCAGTAATGATCAAGGTATAAATGCTTAGAGAGAGAGATCAGGATGTCAGCAAAAATGTCACCACTACTTTTCGCAGTACATGTTTTGATTTTCTTAGCTGGATTCATTCAAATCAGCCAGCTTCTTGAAATTGCATGATACTGCCTTTATTTATTTATTTATTTATTTATTTATTTATTTTGGGCTGCCTGAGCCACAAACTATGGAAAATCAGAGGAAGATTCTGACTCAGTTTTTGAGGAGAGGCTTTAGGTTTTCTCCTTTTTTCTTTCCTTTCTGTTAGTCATAGGAAAAAAAAAAACAACCACCAGAAGTACTGGATACTCACTATTGTGTACATGCTTGCCTAAATATTTTACATATTTCCATACTTCTAATCATATAATGATATTTTCATGATGGAAAGCTTGCTTGCATGATGTGCTGCTCTGCCTTTAGAACTACAGGCTGTATTTTCTTCCCCTGCTGAGGGACACAATCCCTTAAAAATAATACCTTGATTTCTTATATTTACTTCCCTGGTATAAATCATCACTAAAGTAGCTAGTTACACTTAATTATACAAATGTTGGTAAGACGTTCTGCAGAGGAATAACTATGCTTGGGCATGCAGAGTTGCTCTCAAGCACTGCAGAAAGTGAAGAAGGACAGATGCAGGCAAAAGTGTATGTGCTACAAAACAAAAGATGTAATTTCTATAAATAACCCCCAGCTTTACTACAATGCACTTACACTCCAGAAAGCTGTCATCAGAAGACATCATCTTCAATTTCCAAAAATTTACAAGGGTATTTCGTTTCAGCAGTTGGTGACTTAGATATGGGTAATTAATTTTAAGGATATGGTTCCTTGATTGCATTTAATTCAACAAAATGTGTGGTGTTGGTAGGGAAGGGATCACTAAGTTGTGGCTGAAGGTCTCAGTGCCTCTTTGCTGCTGAGTGGCAATGCCTAGCTGGAAGCAGAGGGCTGGCAGGAGGACCCACCGGGCTGCATCCCCAACACCCCAGGTGTCAGGTGTGCTGCCCTGGTGCTCCAGCATGGTACAGAAATGCACAACCCAGGCACCGTGCAAAACAGGGAAAGTCGGCATAATTGTCAACACCATGGCATGGCCTCGGGAAAGAAGCACTTGTATGCACCTATTGAACAAAGTGCTTAGAAATACCCATGATTTTAAGCATGACTGGGAAGGTAAGTGGCCGTTCAATGGGCTCATGAGCATGGTGGTCCCTCTCTGTGGTCCGCACCCACTGTCATTAGCAGCTGACATGGGAGGTGTCCCCTCCCTTGTGAGCTCATTCTGATGTCTGCATATTTACCTGCTTTTATATCAGGGACTTTATATAAAATCTGAGATGCAATCTTGGTGTAATTCTCTATCTCTTAAAAAAAAAAAAAAAGTAAAAAAAAAAGTGCTTACAAGTATATTGAGTTGGGCTGAAATCCCAGAATTCCCATCCTTGACCCATGGCAAGGTCTGATTCCAATTTTGAGAGGGACTTTGTGTTCCAGCGAGGGCACCCTGCACACCAGTGGGGGAGCTTAGGTGAGACCCTGCTACCTCTGCCAGCTGTGACCTTCCCAGATGTTTTAGCAACAACTGCTGCAAAAAACCTGCAGCCCTGGCAAAAGGGTTTAGCAGAGGTGCGTAGTGAAAGCTGATCTGGAGAAGGTCCAGGGGCACTAAAACAAGAATAAACTGAGGCAAGAGACTAGGGCAAGAAAGGGAAGGCAATAAGGTAGAAAGGGGTTGCTCTTTGTGGGGGAAGGACTCTTTGTATTCACAGCTATAAATTTTCACCTAATTTTTACTGTTGTATCATGCCACTGATGACTGTCCGCTTATTGCTTCACTTTACTTGTGTTTTTTTGTTTTTTTTTTTGACGTTATGCCATACTGAGGGTCCTTTTCCTAGAAATAGAGATACCCAAAAGGTGTGCAAAAACTTTTGTTTGTGCATGCAGCACAAAGCACAACAGATGGATGCTCTACACTTGACATGTGCAAGTCCATGCACTGGAGTGGCTTCTGTTAGCAAGTAAAGAAACAATGAAATCTTTATACAAACATCTGTGCTACATGTTCCCTCTCCCTCTCCCCTCTCCCTCCCCCTCTCCCCTGCCCTCCCCTGCCCTCCCCCTCTCCCCTCCCCTCCCCTCCCCTCCCCTCCCCTCCCCTCCCCTGCCCTCCCCCTCCCCTCCCCTCCCCTCCCCTCCCCTCCCCTCCCCTCCCCTCCCCTCCCCTCCCCTCCCCTCCCCTCCCCTCCCCTCCCCTCCCCTCCCCTCCCCTCCCCTCCCCTTCCCTTCCCTTCCCTTCCCTTCCCTCCCCTCCCCTTCCCTTCCCTTCCCTTCCCTTCCCTTCCCTTCCCTTCCCTTCCCTTCCCTTCCCTTCCCTTCCCTTCCCTTCCCTTCCCTTCCCTTCCCTTCCCTCTTCCTCCTATTTTCATCTTCGCCCCTCTCTGCCCCCCCCCCCCCACCTTTGGTGATATCAGCTTCCATTTAAAGCACTCAGTTGACAAAAGTAGAAAAGGATTTACCCTCAATCGTTTTGACTCAAGATCAGATGCCCCTTTTTTTCGAGGACCTTAAGCAGCAGAGTTGCTGTGGATGATGTGCCTGTACTTCCTTTTCTTCTTCCAAGCTAGAAACTACTTTTCTATTTCTTCTGTGCCTTCTATCTTTCGAAGACCTATTTTATGTAGAGATACATACATTCTCACTTAGAATTGTATACTTGAAATGCATACAGAAACTTGCTTTATATTTCGATACAGATAGGATAGAATTTGTTATGTTTCAAAAAGGAAAACCTTGTCAGCATTTTCTCTTGTCTCTTATTTGTTGCTTTACTGAAATACCTTTCTGCCTCAGAAAAACAGAAATCCTCACATTTCCATACATTTCATTACAGTGATTTGATTAATGAGATATTTAACCTGTATGCTCATTGATAATGACACTAGTAACCTAAACATGATGTTAAGCGCGATCAATTTTAAGGGACAGAGTCCACATGAAGGCCTTAAACAGGTCTTGATTTATGGATGTATAACCCCTACTGACATCGGTGGGTGTGACATTCACAGTAAAAAGTCTGTGGATGACACCCTGCTGTTGAACTATGATATCAGTATTGGCTTTGCATTCAGAGGAAAAAATCTCCATAGGTAAGAATTTAGTGGGTTTTGGTATGATTTATTGAACTAAACATTTAAAAATTCCCAACAGAGACACTTAAAGAACAAAATCAGAAAACTGTAACTAAGACATCAAATCTATAGAGGTAGGTCAATAAAATGAATAAGAAAATTTACACTAAAAGAAAGCTGTTAGAAGGCACACAGGGAAAAAAATCTTTAATAGTGGAATTTTGACTTAGACTGATATGTCTTTACTTTGCATAATTCTGCATGCATAGTGTGCTAGATAGTGTGTGAGATCTTATGTCTTCATTATATCTGAACTACAACAGCTTACAAATTGTCAAAATGTATTTTGAATTACTCCACACTTTCAGAGATGATCACAAAGTAATATCTTTACAATTTTTCTCTTAGCTAAAAACTTAGAAAAAAAAAGAGAACAAAACAGTTGTTTGCAAGAGAAAAAAAAAAAGAAGAAAAAAAAAAGAAAAAAAGGCAATCTCACTGGAAAGTATTTATATATGCATTCTTCTCTCTCCCTGTGGGATCAGTTTTCCTTTTCCCTGTTTGCTTAATTGAAGTTAACTGAGTACAAACTGGGACAGAGAATTTTGAGGTGTAGCTTAGTTTAACAACTCAAGCCTTGTGATTGCTCTTTCCTTGAATTTCAATTGTTCAATGAAAACAAAACAAAACTGTATTTTTGTATGTATTTTCCTTTCCCAAATCAGTACTAGTGTTTTTGTATGTTTGTTTGTTTGTTTTTGATGGTGGTTGGTAGGTTTATTTATTTTATTTTTTTTTTCTGCTCTATGTGTATTCAGAGTCTAAAAATAGCATTTCTGTTCACTTACATATATTCATCTAGGGTCATCTTTCTTACTTGTACACAACTTGCAAAATCTGGTTGGATCCCTTTGATTCATATTTAGGAGCTGACAGCTAAAGGTCCTGGCTGTTAAAACGATAACATTTACGCATGGAGTCTAAGTGATAAACATGAATAAGAAGTGACATTTTTCTGTGTCTTTGTGCCTGATCATGTCCTTCATGAGGTACCGACTAAACACACCTATAAAGCCTGGTCTTCCAAGTAGCGTTTCTGTCAAGTTTATTTGAAGGTTTGTATTCTTGCTGTTATAATCTGAAGGTTGTTCCTAGACATGCTGCTGTGATGGCTGGGAAGCTTGCTTTCAGTCTAAATTTATTTATGTTCAATTAATCCCATTTGTACTCTTCCTGTATTCTTGTACAGGATAAATACAGTTTCCTTAAAGTTTCTCTCTCTCCACTCTTCTCTTCTGATATATGTATAAGCCTTTTCCTACTCTCTCCTCTCACTCCATGGGTTTTGTTTGGTTTTAATTAAGCTTAACAAGCCACAGAATTGCTGCCTCTTGTAAAAGAGGTTCCTTCTTCTCCTGATCATTTTAATAGTTGCTTTCTGCATACGTTCCTCTTTGGATTAATCTCTCTTGAAATGCATGACCAGAATGGCACACAGGATTCCAGATGAAAGCCACCAGTATTTGGAGCAGTGATATTAATATTTCCTAGGGTCTAACAGGAATACATGTTAGGATTACGTTTGCTTTTTTCATGGCTGCATCACATTGGTGTCTTAGTCAGCCTGTGATCAACTAGTGCAAAGGAGGAACAGAAGGGGATCTGGTTGTTTCCAGCTGATGAGTTGGTGTATGCTTGGTTTATGCAATTACATAGCCAGCTGCTTGGGATATGTCATTTGCAGGAAAATTCGAGAGGCAGCAAAGTATATGCATAGAAGACTGAAATTTGGGCTCAAGTGCAAAATGCGAATGTGAGCACTGAAAGCATCCAACAGCCAGGCCTGTTGCATGACTGTTATATAGAGAGAGAACATCTGTAAAGTGTGGAAATGAATGTATGTCTGGATTTGAAACAGTCATTGAATTTTAAAAGTATTTAGCTTAGATTTGCGAATGTTTCTCCTGCTTTGAAAAAAAAAAAAAAAAAGTTTATGAAAATGAGATATATTCACAGTCAGAATACTGCTAATGTAAGGGCTATGAGGTTTTTTGCATTTATGTAAGTTCTGTAATGTCTGTCTTTGACCCCAGCTTGCATAACATCTGCTTGATGCCATTTGAATGATGTTCATCTTCACAGATGAACCAGCTGAAAGATTTCTTTGCAAAGAAAAGTATGTTCTGTCCATCTCTGTGTTGCCCTTCCCGGTCAGAAGTATTGGTGGACAGTGCTTGTAATTATCTACTGATCTATGGTTTCATAGAGATTAAATACATCCTTGGTAAATTAGGTTGCTTGAACTTATCAGTGACGTGGCTGTGGCAGGTAAATTAATTTAATCAACTGAGAGTCGATCTCTTAATTTCCTATGATAACGATTGAATTATCTTTTGAGACAGGAAAGAATCCAGTCTTACGGCTAAATCTATCCCAGGAAATCAAGTGTTCTGGAGTGGAGTCCAGGGAGCAGCTGACAGCTCTGGTGGGAAAATGTTTGAAGTGAATGGCCTCGTGCAGCCTGTTTTGGTCCTGGGCACAGGTGCTGCTTGGGCGAGTTGTACCTGTTCTGACAACTGAACAGTACAGGTGATCCAGTTACAATGCACAACAGCAGACGACTAGATATGAAAAGTGGAAGTTATGCAGAAATAATTTTTTTCATTAGAAAACATGGATTGACAAAATATACATTTAATAATAAAATTTTAAAAGCTCGACTGTATCTGATTTTCTCATGGTCCTTTTCTCATGGTCTGCATGCAGCTGCACATGAAATGAAAGATTTTCTAGTGCAGTCAATTGTCCAGTACTTGCCTCTGAATGTTACTAATGTTCCTCCCAAATGAGGTAGGACAAGTGCATGACATGAGGTTTTCTTTTTTTCTAGGGAAGTCAGCACCCAAAATGCTGCTGCATATTTTGAGCATACTGGTTCTGACTCTTTCAACCCACTGCAGACTAGGATTTTTATTTTTATTTTTTGTTCCCCAAAACCTTTTCTGCCCATCTCTAATTTCATTTTAAGGGTCTCATATTTTAACAGAATATATGAACATCTCTTTCACACTCTCGAGGAGTGAACCTTCATTCTTCACCCTCAGTCCTGCCAGAAAGGGAGAACATGCTGCCAACATCTTCTAGCAACACTTAAGAAAATATGAGATGAAATTGGCCTTGTTTTCTGCTTAGAAAAATGTACATAACTTTTCCATGAAACCAGGCCTATTTTAGAATGGTCAGACCTATAGAATTACTTCATGTTTTTATGTATAAATTGTGTATATCTCAGATGTTGCTGTTGTGACCAGATAGAGGTCTGCTTTGTTAGACTGGATGATCTGTGCACAAAGAGAGGGTACGTACTCGGCCTATGCAACAAAGATCTTACTCAATATGCTTTTCTCTCTACATATTTAACATTCTATTTTTTTACTGATATTATGAAGATTACATTAGTTTCCAAACAGTATATATTTTTTAAAGATTACTCACTGCCTAGTGGTTAACATTTTCACACTGTATAACATTACAGGCATTTTCTCTGAAAGTGTCAGCATTTTGTCAGCCAAAGCTAGCTTTAATAAAAGTCAGGCTCTGACAATTTTCTGGAATAACCTAGAGCTCAGCTTCAAGTGTCTATGTGAACAGGATGTGAAGGTTGGATCTCCTGGTGAAAATTAGCGTGAGCCACTGCTGCACTCGGCTGACACCTACGTTTCAGCTTCTTCTGCGCTGGTGCATTCTTTCAGGTTTAGGCACTTAGAAAGAAACTGTCACTCACTTTAGCTAATCAATCAAAGTTTGTCACATTCTTGTATGTTTTCACTAAAAACCCAAACTGGGACACCAGATGTGGTGAATACATGGACAGTCTATGTTTTTGTATGAAAACATCTGATGTGACAAAAGAGCAACGAAAAGCAAGTTTGGCTTGGAGCACATGTTTTTTTTTGTCACATGCACACTCATGAAATGTTTTCATTACCTACATCTCTCTGAGACTGCCGTCACTAATTTAATTTGGAAAAAAAAAAAAAAGAAAAAAAATTTCTCAGCTATTTTATCTCATATCATGTCTGATTTTGCTAACCTTTCACAGTAGTTAGAAGAGGAAAACTAGGTTGAGAAATAAAAGAAGCATTTGTTAATGTAAATCTCTTCTCGAGATCCTCACTTCACAACGCAAATTTTTAGATATAACTGGTAAATAAAATGAAGACACTTCTCTGAAAGAACATAAGATATTTTGACTTTGTGCTGCCTTTTCTTGCCACTTCTTTCTTCCATTCCTCTTGAGTGTCAGGCAGTAATAACATGGCAGCTTACAAACTTCTTCCTGAGCATTTACAAATGAAACTCACAGCTATATTGCTGAAAGCTTTCACTAGTCATTTATAATAATGCAACATGTCATGACACCTGTGCAGCAAATGCATGAAATAGTGTACAGAAAGGGTAGATGTTAAAAATGACCTCTTCTTTAAGAGAAGAAGAGAAAAATCCAAGTGTTGGTACTTCTGCTTAGGATAGACTTTAATGTCAGCTGTTCACCTACAAGTGTATCTTTAGTGTGAGTTTTCAACAGTACTTTGTAGTCATAATGGCTTGAAAATAACAAGCGATTTAGTTTCCTAAAAGGAAAGTTCTGCTTTTCATTTGAGAAAGGGATTGAAGAGCAGTGACAGGTAGACATTGAAGAGGAGAAAAAAATATATTATATTGATCTACTAGGGAAAGCTTACAGTGGCAAAGATGACATTCTTGTTGATGCTTACTGGGATCACTTTCCCTGGATCCACAAGGACAAGTACTGTACAAGCTGTTGGCACCTGCTGTGAGAAGGACTATTCATGCTTCGCTTCCAATACTAACAATTTGCCTTCCTTATGTTTTAAATTACAATTAAAAATAGTTCTAAATGTGTCTAGGGAGAACATAGTATTTTTCAGGGGTTGGACTATGCATTCTGAATGTATGAGTTTTTGTTTTGCTCTCTTGCCATCAGAAGTATTTTCTGCAAAGCCTTTGGATATACTCTGCTCCAAAGTACCCATGTATTAGGACATCAATAGAGGGGAATAATAAGAACAGAAATGGCTTATGGGTTGAGAGAAGAGAACAAAATGCATTATGAATACAAGACAAAAAAGGGAGAACAGATCAAGCATCCTTCACCAGGAAACTGAAGAATTCAGGGTTGGCTCCTTAGAGGGAGGAGTGTATTATTTTCTCCAGTTTCCAGCAAAGTTGTCTTTCTCAATTTCATGGAAATTCAGCATCAGGCTGGTCCACTGTCTCTCTTCCAATCTGCTGTAAATGCAGTTGTCTATTTGTAGGGGTTTGCAGTATGCCTCTGTGCTAGCTGAACGCCAGTGGCTGATGCAGAGTGATGGCCAGGTCCCCAGATGCACACAAGCCAACCTGCCTTTTCTGGGAGGAAGGAAAGGCTGAGCATACCAAAACATCAAGGAAAGTCCCAGACCTTATGCTGTTGTAGGAGCATGGCAGTGCCCTCGGAACAGCCATATGCCTCAAACTACTGTAACTCTTGAAGTCAGAAATCAGTAGGGCCTGGAGCTGTGCTTAGTCCACCTTGGACTTGGATGGAGAAGTATGGTTACAGCAGAGGACAGAATTTCAGAAGCATTCAGGCACTATTCTACTGCTTCTGACAATTCTGGAAATAGGCAAGTTTCTCTTTTTTACACCTGTTACATCTCTGTAGAGATGATAATTGCCACTGTTTGTAATGAAGGTATGAGGCTGGGTTGACCCATTTTTTTGTGAGATATGTACTAATAAGGCCTTGTGAATGACATTTACTAATACTAAGGCCTTTTTTTTTTTTTTTCTGTTCCCCTCTATCCCCACCCATCCCACATTAATTCTGGTCCATATTTTCAAACTGATCCTGTAAACTGACTTCTTGTCCATCTGCGGTCTGCCTGCATTTGGTAGCCTGAACTGAATGCACAAGTGCTTGAAATTATGTGCATAAACAGCAAACACATGCAGTTTTAGAAGCTAGTTCTGAAAACTTGACCTGTAAATACAATAGGTCAATTCAATACATCCACAATTCTCTTACGTTTTGTTTTTTTTTCTTTTTTCTTTTTTCTTTTTTTATTTTTTTCCATACTGACTCTCTTTCACAGGCTATATATACTGTTGTTTCTTTGTTTTGTTTTGTTTTTCTACTGTTGTTGTTTTAATTACTATGTCTTTGTCTTATTATAGAAGAATGATTGCAGTAATATTGACATTCAATGAAGGGAAGAGAAAGAAGAAAATGTTCTAATTGATCTCTTAATTCAAACCCAAAGAAAATAAACATGTGAAATGACGACTTATAGTCAGATCTCCTGGTAAAAAAACTGAGATAGAATTTTTATGAGAATGGATCTTTCCTTGACAGATTTCCAGAGCTTCATGTTTTTTTCATCCAGGTTGAAAATAATTTATCTTCTTATTTTAAAATTGTTGCATCTGGTCCTGGCCTAAGAATTAGGTGAAAAAGTGCGTAATAACAGATGGCATATACAACAATAATTTGAAGATTTATTTAATTCCAACTTCTGATTGTGATGCAGGTAAAAATCTTTCTTTTATTGCCAATAATACTGCTTGCTGACTTTTTTTTTTACTTTTTTTTTCTTTTTTGTTTTTGTTTTTAAGTGTGTGGCTCAGCTTTTGTTTTTTCCATTTGGAGTTCAGATTTCTTTTTAAATAAATGGCATAGTTTGAGTCAGATACATTCATATATACTCATAAGACCTGTAGAAAAAGTTTTGACATTTAAGGTCCTATGCTTGCAAGTGGGTTTTTATGATGCTGAAATCCTGGTCATCCTGGGCCCACTTAGCAGATGTAGAATTGTTAAGTCTCCACAATGTACCATTAGTGATATACTCAGTTGTACATTTTGTTTTCTAGTTTTCACTCAGTTTAAAGGTTTCTCAGTTAGAAACACAACCCTGAGAGACATCTCATCCCTTGAGAGTTGACAAGGACTGCCCAGATTACAGGGGAAAAGAAATAAAGCTAAACTGATATCTATTCCTTTTATTGCGGTACCAGGCTCATTTTTTTTCTGTTGCCCTTGGTAGGAGATGAAACATTTAGATCCAAAGTCCAAAACAATTGAATACTTTAAACGCCTGATGATCAACCTCATTTGATAAATTCTATATCAGTGCTAAGGAAAAATCAGTTTTTAATGTCATGTTTGTAAGGGGATGAGTCTTTAATTTTCCATTGGATAGGTAAATTCAAGTTCACCTTTCTGTAGACATATAAGACAATTTTTGCTGGTTTTGCTTATTTGAAAATCCATAAGTAATGGCACCATGTATTTATTGGGAGCTAGGAAATTAATTGATCAAGTCTATTCTGTTACTGTGAAGTCCTGGTATGGCTCTGTATTACAGCAATACCACTTTCAGTGTAAGGCTTGTTTGCCTGTTTGTTTTCATCTTGTAGTGAGGTTACAATGGACTTAGAAAGAAGGAAATATGTTTTATTTTTATTTTTATTTTTATTTTTATTTTTATTTTTATTTTTATTTTTTTAATTAATGAAGCATTTGTTTGTCAATAAAGTTAATCCCAGTGTATTTACAACTGTCCATTTATGCAGTCAGGTTCAAGTAGTTTCAATTCAAAATTTAAAAAAAAGTTTTAAACTGTGAATCAGAATAGGTCCATCATACTTATCGTTTTGTGACTGCCACCAGTAATTCTTTCTCAGTCTTGCTATTGTTCCCATTTTAAGATGATTAAATATTCCAGTTGAAGAAATGTCACAAATGCAAGTTATGTTCAACCTATAATCAGTTTTTGTTCTGAAAATAAAGATTCAATATGGTGTGTCAAAACAAATTTGGAGGTATTACATAGAACTGAAAATTCTTTTTCCATATGTCTCACTTACATTATTGTTGCCAATCATAAAAGATCATGTTTACAAACAAGTACCCTTAAAAATAATGGGATTCATAAAGAACGTCTGTATATCTGTCTTTGAGTAGCAGACTTTACGTTAAGCTAGACACACTGAAAAGCCTTGTCAATTTATTTAGTAATAGGAACCACAGAATGAATTTGAGTACTTGAAGCAGGTGTGATTGAGTAATCTAGGTTAAAAAACAGCAACAACAACAACAAACTCAGAGGCTGGCCAGCTGCATGATGCACATGCAGAGACAAACAGTTCATCTGTTCAACATTTCACTTAATTTTTAATTATCTTTTATGTGATCTTTTTACCACTGTTGTGCTGCTGGTTTGACATCATGAGGCCAGAACAATGGCCAGTTCTGACTTCCACCAGAAAAATTGTCAGTTTTACTGGATCCATATCAACTAAGATCACTGTGGTACATTAGTATAGGGGTACTGGCTGATGTGGCTGAAGATGCACAGCTAAATCTTTATGGTTTTTGCTCTTGCCTTAGGAGGTATTAAAGTTCTGCACAGTCAAACTCTTCTTTTATGATATTACTTTATTTTTTATTTATTTTATTTTATTTTATTTATTTATTTTATTTATTTATTTTATCTTATTTTATTTTATTATTTATTTTATTTTATTTTATTTTATTTTATTTTATTTTTTTACTTGAAACTTCAGTGGAAAATATTTCCTACTGTAATCTTTGGATTGAAGAAGGTGATGAGAGATCCTGAGAGCCTTCTGCCACGTATCAGCATCTGTTGCTCTGGCACAGATGAGATAAGAAATGGATTCTAGTACAAAAGTTTTAGTTTTAACAACCAGATGAATTAATCTATTCAGCTAGAACCATGTGAAATTAGTTTCTCATAGCTTTTGCAAACTTGACTTGATGCATTTAACTTACTTGCCATAATAGGCTGTAGTGTACAACCTGAGCTGCAACTGAGATTTTGGCAAAAAGAAAGGGTAGATTTATTAGGTTAAAAAGAAAACTATTCAAAGAATGTGAATTGTAGGGAATGAGGCTCTTGTGTCCCAGAAGTAAAAGAAGGTGGTAGTGGGAAAGGTGGAAAGAAATTTCTTCATGAGCTAATTAAAGCACTGAAAAAGCTGGAAGTTCCTCATCACCGTGAGGAGGAAGATACTGAAGAAGAAAAATAGCTGGTGTTTCAGAAACAAAAAAGTATCTGATTTGGATAATATTCCAGTAAAAAATGCTGAATGTTTTTGTTTCAGAAATCACTAGCTATGCTGGAAGCCGGTTATTAGATAGACTTAGCTTTTGACAAAGACTGACTCTGCTCAAGCTAGATCAAGCAATATGGATTGATATCTAAACTAAGCTGATCATGGAATAGATTCAGTGGAACTTAAAGTTGGACATATTTTAAGGTAGACAGGATATAATCAGAGTTTAAACATCTCTCTGTCTCTCTCTTTCTCTCTCTGAATCACAGAATGGTTTGGGTTGGAAGGGGCCTTATAGACCATCTAATTCCACCCCCACTGCCATGGGCAGGGACACCTCCCAGCAGCCCAGGCTGCTCCCAGCCCCATCCAGCCTGGCCTTGGGCACTGCCAGGGATGGGGCAGCCTCAGCTCCTCTGGGCAGCCTGGACCTGGGCCTCACCACCCTCTGAGGGAAGAATTTCCTCCTTATATCTAATTTAAACCTACTCTCTTTTAGTTTAAAGCCATTCCCCCTTGTCCTATCCCTACACCCCCGACACAGAATCCTGCCCCAGCTTTCCTGCAGCCCCCTTTAGGCACTGGCAGGCTGCTGTGAGTTCTCCCAGGGGCCTTCTCTTCTCCATGCTGAACAACCCCAGCTCCCTCAGCCTGGCTTCAGGAGGTGGTGAGGTGCTCCAGCCCTTTGATCACCCTTGTGGGCCTCCTCTGGACTTGCTCTAACAGGTCCCTGTCCTCCTTGTGGGCCCCAGAGCTGAGCGCAGGGCTCCAGGTGGGGTCTCACGAGAGCAGAGCAGAGGGGGACAATCCCCTCCTTCACCCTGCTGGCCACGCTGCTCTTGGTGCAGCCCAGGGTACGGGTGACTTTCTGGATTGCAAGGATACATTGCTGGCTCATGTTCAGTTTTTAATCCACCAGAACAGACAAGTCCTGCTCCTCAGAACTAGTCTTCATCTTTTCTCCACTCAGCCTGTATCTGTGCTTGGGATTGCCATGATCCAGATGCATGATCTTGCACTTGGCCTTATTGATCTTCACAAGGTTTGCACACCTCTCAAGCCTGTGAAGGTCTCTCTGAACGGCATCCCTCCAGCATGTTGATTGCACCACACTGCTTGGTGTCATCTGCAAACTTGCTGAGGCTGAACTCGATCTCATTGTCCATATCACCAACAAATATGTTAAATAATAATGGTCTCAATACCAACCTCTGAGGAACGCAACTCATTACTTACCTCCATCTGGAAGGCCAGTTTCAAGAAAAATACTTTATGTAGTGTTCCAAATGCGTAGTTTTTCTCATTGCTCCATATTTTTTATTATTATTTTTTATTTTGATGCTACAAGTGTAGGAATGCACACACCATTTTCACATGAGAACAACAGGTAGCATATATAGAATAACACCAAAAACATTGCATTTTAAAAATAATTTATTTTTGAATAACTGCTTCTACAATTACATTTTAGGCTAAAGAAAATGCTGATATAGGAAAAAAAATAGGATCCCTGTTTGTGGAAAAGAAGTTTGGAGTAGAAACAACAAGATGGAGAAATGAGTTGAAGTAATTTATTTTTCAGATAATTGTACAGCAATTTATTTCAGTGAGCAGTTTCTTTTCTTTAAATGGCTGCATATAACGCCTTAGAGTTAGTAATTTATGATGTTATATCGATAGCAATCAACATTTTAAATACAAACATGTTTGGATTATTCTCCTCTTGCAGAAAACAGGCATTGCATTTTGTTTCTGAATAATAGTTGCTTTGTCCTCAACAAAAAGAGGCACAGAAATACAACTACACTTTCTGGACAAAGATAAGGCCTTATATTTAAAGTTTTAAGCTAATGTTTTCCATTAGCTGAGATAGCTAAAACTCCAGAGTTTCCATGTTCGAAGTGGAACTATAGTGTTATGAATTGTTCTCCAAATATAACAGAAGAAATAAAATGTATTTAGTCACATATTTTAGATTGTTTATTGATCAAAGTAATCAAAATTCTACAGAACTAATTTATGCAATATTTTTATAAATCCATTTTAGGTGTCAAAAATCTTTTTTTTTTTTTTTTTAACTTGAAAACTGTATCTGAATGTGTATCTAACTTGGGAAATTGTTTTTTAGTAAGTGAATAGGTTTAGTTTTCGTAAGCAGCTATTAGTGAAAGAAATGACACCTCCATAGGGCAGTGTTAAATTGTTTGAGATGCTTGTTTTGTATTTTATCATGCAAACTAATGGGTGTTTGATTATATGATCTTCATATAGTTACGTGGTTTTTTTTTTGTTGTTTGTTTGTTTGTTTATGGTGATTTTTAAGCAGTATTCAGGTGCCTAGGCATTAAATATACTTAAAAATAGATCTTGTTTAAAATTTTAAGAGGAGGTATACATGTTTCCTTGAGCATTGTATCTGAACATGAAATTGGGATGGCTTCAAGGTACAGCATCAAGTAGCAGTGAAAAGAACTGAATGATCAAGGTGGTGTAGTCAGTATTTGAATTTACTTATGTTTACTAAACAGGCAAAATATTTTGAGTAAAAATAACTCAACTATATCCAGGTCTTTTCTAACTGGTCACCTGCTCAAGGCAATGTTACTCTAGAAATGTAAAAATAATATATTATAGAGCTTAATGAGAATGTTTCAGCTCTCTATTTTGTGTTTTGTAAGATGGAGCTGAACTTTCTTTTCCAAAAATGAAGACTGTCTGTCTCATGTAGCCATTTGTAATGATACTGAAATCCTGCATTCATAGAAGCAAAATTTTGTTTCTGTTTTGTTGGATTAACATTTGTTCTTTCCCTCATACTTCATACAGGTGTGCATCGGAACTAGTTTCATTCATAGCTTCATTGATACATACAGATGAACAGTCCAGCATGTCATTTAGTGAAACCTTTATGAATAGAGACCTGTCATTTGCAGAACAAGATGAGCAATGATGACATCCCTTCCTCCCTTTCTCCATTTTACAAAAATAAAATGCATTAGAAGAAGAATGTACACATTGGGGTAAAAATGGGCTTTGAAACAACTATATGAACCATACTATCTTCTTTGTAGGCTGAAGCTTATGGAAGTACTTAATAACATTTTTTGAGTATAGGAGTACTAACAGCATGCAATGAGGAGGTATTCAGACACTGTCAAAACTTGTTCTTGGTTAGCTCTTTTGCTCCTTTACCTGTTCAACCTAGAAGACGTGTAGCCTCTTTCCTTCTGCAGCATTATATATATTCAAAATCCAAAAGCAAGTATAACATCATTTCACTAATGACCTTGGGTAATACAAATTAGACACACATCACAAATGACAGATCAATTACAAAATCAGTCTTATCCTCACATGCACATCTTACAGGCATGTAGAGAAATGGATGAATTTTATACCCTGTGAAATCATATCTAATTGGACAAAACAGAATAGAAATGAACGATGACATATAGACATGAAACAGTACTCTTTTGTGTTCAGTGCTGTTATTAATTTGTCTGCTTCTGTTAATGGAGTATCATCTACGCTCTGTGGCCCAAGATGAATTGAATTTCTGCAGTGCATCAGTAGGAATGCAATGGACTCTTTGTGGTACTTCTCCCTTGGCCAGACAGAAGGAGGAAAATATCAGATTTTTATTTTGGAGCAAAAATGGATAACACAGTTTATCTGCAACATATGTGCTTACTTTCATACCTTGAAGAGGGCACATTTTTGGAATTTTATGTGGTGCAACTGGTATGTCCAAAGAGATGCTGTTCTAGACCTCTATTTCTCTTCAAGACTCATGTAACAAAGACTAAGAAAGGTGAACCTTAATTTGCAGAGTTTAATATGAACACTATAACAACTATTTATTTATTTATTTATAATTGGGCATCTTTTCTGCTTTTCCTGAGAAGTTACATTGTGAAGCTGAGAAGCCTTATGGCAGGTTTGCTAAACATGCTGTAAGCACAAGCAGGCTTTGTAAAGCAACCGAATTAGCCAAAGGATTTTCTTGGAAAACAGAAACTATTAAATGAGAAAAATATTGATTGTTCAAACTTCGGTTAAAATTGTTTTAAGAAATTGAGAATAGCTATTGCTGAAACTTCTCTGATGCTTTGCACTACCACTTTTGAAAATAAATAAGCCTCTTCTTTTAGAGGGGCATTTTAAGATGCCTTTGGTAATCCACAGTTCAGGTGCACAAAGATTGTAGTTAGTTGGTAGAGGTGTTTGTGCACATATGCAAGCTTTTTTCCCCTTCAGATAAGACTGTCGCTTTTGGGTATTTTTTGAGAGTATGAAAACTCTTCCTGCAGTTATTATGGACTTCTCAGGATGGAGATCTTAATTAAGGGATGGAATAGGGAAACTGATTAGGTTTCATGGAGCTGCTACAAACACACAAACTGATCTTGAAGTGCATGAAAATTCAGTATGGGATGCAATGCAGTTCTGATTTCTAATCACAAACTTTTGTTAGCTTGTTATGGTGCAGGAAGAACACTGGGATTCCTGAGGCGGTCGTTTTGTTGAGTTAGCTTGTTTTATGGTGACATTCATAATAAATTTGTTCATCTCAGATGAACTCATAAAATGAGGGAAAATCACTTTCCTAAATTTATTTTTGCTAGGGCTTTGTGGATGGTTTAGTTATTCTGTTTTACTAGAAATTAAATGAGTGCTCAATACATTTTGAAGCAATGCTCAACAGCAGTTAGAACTAAATGCATTTCATATGCCTTTCAGGGTTGCTCCTGAATTTGCATTTGAGTAACAGATGCACAGTTGGAGAGAAAACAAAGGTGTGGACAACTATCCTGAAGATTTATGGGTATTTCTGAATGTGAAGACTTTGATCTCTAAGCTCAGACATGAGAGTTGGTTTTTTTTTGTTGTTGTTGTTTTGTTTAGTATAATGTGATACTGTCACTAATATTTCTGTATGGGGCTGGGAGAAGATCTGCACAGCTATGTTGTGGCACAGGATGCTTCTCTGGTGCACAATTTCCAACCCTGCATGACTTACAGAGGGTACACTGAACACACTGGTCTACAGAAATAGGGTGAAAGCACCTAACAGTAAGGCACTCTGACAGTTCAAACCAGTATCACATTGGTTTCACCCTGCTCTCCAACTTAAACACATACAAACATATAGAAAATACAAAGTATAAATGCATAATGCATGTGCATATATGTGTGTATATCTATGTGTATAAGTATATATATAAAATGGCAAAACAAACAAACAAAAACACTTAATTTCCAGTTATTATAGTTGTAATCTAAATTTTGTGAAGCCTGTTTTTTGATTCCTGGGCAACATTTATTTTTCATTGACTGTCACTTTATAGAGACAGTTTAAGAGGCAAAATATTAAACTGAGACTGCTATAAAGATCATTATTTGTAACGTGACTTCACTCAGCTGAAAACCAACATATGATCATTACTGGTAAATGTTGCAGTCTTAAAGGAATTTGTTATTGGATATCTTGATAACTGCCAAGGCCTTCAATTTTTATTACCTTTTCCAAAGACTGTATATGTTTTGTATACTTGAAATTCCAACCTACAACAAAATATGGGGATGGTATATGTGCTATTCTGTGTGAACTATGAAATCAATATACAGTCTTAAATATTGGAGGGACATCATTGTAAACTAGTTATTGATGTGCTAAAGTCATTTACACCTGACACAGAAGATAGATTATGGCACTATCAATTTAACTGGCAGTGGGTATAAGAAGATAACCTGCCATGTAAGCCCAAAGACAGTCATCTGTAAAGTTTTTATGCATATTTTGTTCAGCAAGCTATACAGTTCTGACAGCTACGAATCACTTCTAATCTGTTAGTTTCAAAGGTTGTCATCAGAAAGTTCAGCTGAAGGAGAATGTCTGTTTGACTCATCTTAAATGTAAGATGATTACTGTTTGTCACATTTACAAATTATCCTATTCTTAGAAAAATAAAGCTAAGCTGTTTAGCATGGTTATTGAGTAATTTTGAAGGCAGGATGCAGCAATGCATCTAGAAATACGCAGTTTTGTAGTGAGACTTGTTTGCTAATGGATGGCATGCAGCAATAGCAATAAAAGCAAATATGTTTTTCTTTGCAATAACTCTTTATATACATAAAAATATGTAAAGAAAAGAAAAATGTAAAAACTGCTGAATGTTCACTTTTTCTCTGTGATATACAGTACAGTTATAAACTCTGGAACAGATGACACAATTCCAAAAGATAACTGATTCTCCAGATACAAAACCAGATTTCACTTTTCTTTCAAAACGCTCATGTGTTATATCTTTGGCCTTGCATATAAACTAACAACACCTGGCACGATTCTATGGGATTATTTGAAGATTTTTTAGGGTAGATTTTTGAGGAGTTGTTGGGCTTTTATGCTTTGTTTAGCCAAAATCTCACGTGTTTTTAAGAACATGATCAAGTTCCTTTGCCTTTTCAGGTTGTTCCCACTCTAGTGGTGTTTTTAACACTTTCAACCTGCTCTTCTGTTGTCCAGGTTTCTGTAGCTTGCCCTTGCCCCACTGGCAGCTCTGACAGATGTTGCAAAATAGGAAGATTCAGTCTCTTTCACCATTATTTCACCCTGGTATACATGGGACCCTGGGACAACCTGTGGAGGTGAGAGGCCTTGGAACAATTGCTCTTTGTGGTTTATAGGAATCACAAAACTGACTTGGAAGTGTTGCAGCTTAGGGAGGCCAGGAGAAATTGAACCTTTTTAATGCCTGTGTGTGGTAACCCTTGGTTCAATAAAAGTTTAAATGACTCTGCTGGGCATTGAAAATGGCAATGTGTATCATTTTTCATTTAACTGTGTACACTGTATATGATGACAATATGCAAAACCAGAAATATTAATGCAACATGCTCAGTAAGGAGAAGAATAATAACTGAGTAATAAACAGTTGCTGTTAAATATATATATGTTTGTATATATAAAACCAGCATTTTATTAAGTCAACAGTGACTTTCACAAAGTACAAGTAGTTAAGCTGTAGTTTGTCCTGCTAATGCTTTTCTTCTTATTCAAGAAAACTTTGACTTGGAATAGAAATTTTGTCTGAATAAAAATAAATGAGATTAGTCCCTGGAGGGTTCCAAAAATTTTAAGAAAGCTCATAGAACAGTTGAAAGTAATTTTGACCCTTCCTTAAAGAGGTACCAAAAATAAGTGGCTGTACAATTTGCATAGAATGGAAGGTAAAGAAATGATTTTTTTTTTTTTTTTTTAATAGGTAGGGAGGTATGTTTACACTGCAGCAGTTATGTTCTCTGTTGGTGTCTCACCCATCAGGGAGGTCTACTGGATGTGGCTCCTTCTAAATAGCTCCAAATGAACTCTTTTCACACAGTGCTCCATGGAGGCTGCGTGGAAAGAGATTTTCCCTTCTGTTCCAGAAGCACAAAGGTATTTCTGAACCAGAGAGACAGTTGCAGATGAGCTGCAGTAGAGATTGAGTTAATTAGTTTTTCCTGAGCTGTGCTGGCTTTGCTCACCTGCAAGGTACCCAAGACACCAGCAGTGCCTTATTTGTCTACTCTGTTGCTCTAACACACCCTTTACTGGTCTCTCTTCCTGTTATCTTTCAGAGTTTCCATTTTACCATACCTGGTCTTGTGCCCATGTTGTGTCCAATGAGCACTTGACGTCTGTGAGTTCCCATACTGAGGCTAGCCAACAAACTTGTAGCTGAGGTGTAACAAATTGCCAGCACTGCACCCGAGCTAATAAAATTAGTTGTTTAGTGAAGGCATTGCAGTAACTGCATAATCCTGCAGTGGGACACTAAAGGCAGTAGAGGAGCTCGAGCCCTGAGTATGAAGGAAAATGGCAGAGAGCAGCAAAGCCTACCCCTGCTACTGAGTATCAACGCCATGCACCTTGGGTATAACATTGTTACCTGTTTCAAATGTCTGGAACCATTTCAAGTCGGATATGAGAATGTGGTCTGCTTCAAATTCTGCAAAGAGTCTATGACACATTTTCACAGAGCCATAGAATGGTTTGGGTTAATATCATCCGGTACAAACCCCCTGCCATGTGCAGGAATGCCACCCACTAGATCACATTGCACAGGGCCCCATCCAGCCTGGCCTTGGGCACTGTCAGGGATGGAGCAGCCACAGTTCCTCTGTGCAGCCTGGGCCTGGGCCTCACCGCCTTCTGAGTGAAGAATTTATTCCTCACATCTAATCTAAATCTAAGTTTAAAACCCTTACTCCATGTCCTATCCCTACACCCCCTGAAAGCTGGAGAGTCCCTCCCCAGCCTTCCTGCAGCCCCCTTTATGCACTGGCAGGCTGCTGTGAGGTCTCCCCGTGGCCTTCTCTTCTCAACCTCAACTCCCTCTGCTTGCCTTCATGGGAGAGATGCTCCATCCTCTTGATCATCTCTGTGGCCCTCCTCTGCACTTGTACCAATACTTCCATATCCTTCTTGTGCTGGGGTCCCCAGAGCTGAACACAGAACTCCAGTTGGGGTCGCACAAGATTTTACATCATCGAAATGCTTCTTACAAGGTTTTAAACAAGCAAGCATGTCCAAATATAAATGCATATGTGTCAATATCTTACATGCAGTGGAAGTATTTTTGTTTTTCTTCTCGGCAAGATGCATGCAGTAACTCATCATTCTTTTGTTAGGATAAACCTATTTTTTTAGGCATTGGCTTAGTCTATCTTCCTATAAGAGAAGCTAAATTTATTTATTTATTTATTTATTTTCTTCCAGGTGATAAATGAAACTCATTTGCATTGTACTATATAAGATAGCTGCTTGACATTGGGGTCTCTTTCTCAAGAAAAGAGTGGGAAAAAAATCCTTAAATTCTTTTTCCTAATTTCTTCCCCCATTTATTCCCTCTGTCCTCCTATTTGGTTGCTGCGAACCTAGCTTTTACCTCTAGGCAAGTGGGCAGGCAAGCATCTCCTTCTGGAACTAATGTCAATGTATCTCCTTGGATTAATTGGCAAGTAAATGGTGCAGTCTATATCTCTCCTCAGGAGAGATCTCTTACTTCAGCAACATTGCTGTACTTTGCTCTGAAATTTAGCCCTTTGCTTAACCCCTTCCTGACATTGCTCAGGGGAACCTAACGGTCAGTCTTTCTGCTCTTGCATGCGATATGTGAGAGCATGGCTTCAGTGTCCCCAAGAATAGATTTTACTATCAACTGATTGGCTGTTATAAGAAGTTTTCTTTTTTAGCTAGTAATGTCTTTTGGTGAACGTTAGTATGTCATATGGATGTAACACTAGATAATTCCTTAAATCAAGCTTTTTTTTTTATTATTTTATTTTTTTGTTGCGGTTATTGTTGTTCAATTGCAGATAATCAAAGGAACAGGAACTAAATAAAAATGGAATTCACTGTGACTTGGACTGCTGAGCTTTGCTGAGGTAGTTTTATTAAAAAAATAAAAAATAAAAAAACTCTAAGTAAATTCACATTGCTCATCAGAAGCTGATACTGAACATTTGTTACTGGAAAATCTTTGTGAAACTCTTCCCTCCCCCCCCCCCCCCCCCAAGTCCTGCTTACAGGAACCACTTAGCATACTCTCTGGAAGGGGAGTGTGCAGTGGTATTTTCAAGACAGTTCAGAATATTTAAAATTGCTTCCCCTGAGCAATATATCAAATTATCCTCCAAAGTGAGGAGTTGATTTTTGCAGATGATGTGTTTTGTACTAATGTAAGTAAAGCCAGTTGCTTCACTAGCCAACAACTGAACTATGTCTCTGTATGTGTTGTTTGTTTGTTTGTTTTTGTTTTTGTTTTTGTTTTTGTTTTTCACCTGAAAACTTTCAATAATAACCATTCATTTCATCTTTTTAATTCAGTTGATCATATTGGTTAAATGCAACTTCTTTGTTAATATGTTTAACTGAAAAATCTTAGTTTTGTCACTGGAATGTTTTCAAATGACAAAGAATACTTCAAAAGAAAACATATATTTATTTCCTGAAGTGCTACACAGATGAAGAACATCTTTAATAAGCTAGCACCCTCCTGCTGAGTTTCTAGCATCAGAACATGTCTATGCTAGGCAAAGTTTCATTTCTATTTAGTTTCAATTAAATGCCTGTAATGTAATTACATAGCACAGGAAGGATCTATTGATGTTGTGAATTTGATTTTTAATAAGATTACAAAAAAAAACCTCTAAGGTGCCTCCATAACTTTCAAAATTATTGTCTGTCTGTCTAGCTTCTTATGTGTAATGATAACATCTGGGAAATGTCAAATCCTGTAATTTTTTTTCCACTTTGATAAATACTTTACTTGGCAATTGATTTTGATAGGAATGCTCAGATTAAAACATTCCCCAGTTGAGTAAAAGGCAACAAATCAGGCTTATGGTTTATGGTGGAAACAATATGGGGGTTATTCTGGAAATACAGATACTGATATAATTCCCAGAGATGGTATAACTGTTTCAGCAGAAGTGTGAACTTCTTTGCTTGTGAAACTCAAGCTAAACAAGTAAGAACAATCACATTTTTACCATTTGCAAAAATATCTAATCATTTTGTGGTTTCACCTCATATTTTTAGCTTTTTTTTTTTTTTTTTTTTTTTAGTGAGAAGCTGCTTTTCCATCTGTCTGATAGCAAAATTTCACCATTTCATCAATAAAACTGGCATCGTTTCACCTTGAATCTATTCACAGAAGCTTCCTCACTTGAGGTATATAAATCTAGTTTGGATGAAGCAGTGACATTTAATTAAAATCTTATTTTATGCATGAAAATCCTCAGCCCAAAATAGAAAAAATCATATGATTGTAGTAATCTGTAGTTTGTATCATGATATTTCACATACAAATTATCTTTTCTGTGTTGCCTGTATCCTTCAATGATTTGGTTTCTTCCATTCCCACAAGTAAAAGCTGTTTCCTGTGCACATACATGCAACTGGCAGGCTGAAATGACTGAAAAGCCAAAATGAAAGACTTGATAAAAATCCAGGAGCATAACTTTCAACTTTGTTCTAGAATTGTGCCCCATGTTATCCTAACTGTCCCAAACATATTTCATTTAAATTGGAAATTTAAACTGGTGGGATGTAGCACTGATTGGAAGTTGGTTGGTTTGCCTTGACTGTGCTATCCTTTTACATCACCTCAGGCAGATCTCAGGGCATTTTGACCTGTTCTGGCCAAAAAGGAAAAAAAAAAACAATTCCAACAACAAATGCTTTTATGTTGCTGCTAGTATCCAAGTAGGGGAAGAAATGATGAGTTTATCAGGGTTGTATTTCTTGACTTACTTGCTTAACAGGGAGTTAATGCCATCCTGATTCAGGCCACAGGTCAGGGAATGGCCACAGAGTGGGATCCACCAGCTTTAGCTGATCTTGGATCATTAACTGCAGTGACTTTCTGGATAGCCTCAATGGCATTACAAAGATATTTCAAAGTCAGGACTGATCACTGGAGGAGGAGATGGCAAGGGAGGCTAGAGTTATCTCTTCCTGTTAAGAGAATTAATGCATTTTCTCTGTATTTACACAAAGTGCACATATGGTCAGATTTCCTTGCACATAGAATTAAAATAATATATATATATATATATTTCTTAAAATATAGAGCAGGTTAAATATCTACTGAAGAGTGAATTTTGTTTTGATACTGGTGTTATGAACCTTTGTTATGATCTCCTTTGAAACCTAGTTTCCTGGAAGCAAAGGATGTCATAGATTTCTTTATTATCTCGTTAAAACTCTTCATTTAAACTGTGTTTTCATAGCATCTTGAGTGCTTTAAAATCTTTAATAGATGTATCCTGTAACACAAGTGCAAAACAGTAGATATTATTATTCCTGTTTCACAAGGAGTTTGTCTCAGAAAGGGATTCAGAGAGAAATTCTGGCACAATAGAAAATTGAAACTCTGCCTCTTGATTGGGCACAAACTTAAATAAAAAAAATATATATATTAATTTAAACATAAGAAAACACTTCTGTAGTGTGAAATGGATTGAAAGCTTGTATTGGTTGCCTAACGAGGAGTCATAATCCTTGGAGATATTCAAAGCCTGAATTGAGACAGTGCTAGGCAACCTGCTGTAGATGTTCCTGCTTTGAGGAGGGAGTTGGGGAATTGGACGAGGTGATTTCCCAAGGACCTTTCTAATATCATCCACTTTGCAATCCCGTGTCTGCTGTAGTGCTTTAACCCATGGCCAATTTTCCTTTCAAGCTTTTGAAGCAAATAATGGCACAGAGTGGAAATGGCCATTCCACAGCCAGGTGTTCACTCCTTGCATTGTGATTCTTATAAAGACCCCATCAAAGTGTATGTACCTATTCAAGGTTAACTTCCCAGGCAGAAAAACAACAAAAACAAAAACAAAACAAAACAAAACAAAAGAAAACAAAAAGAACTCTTGGAACTTTTGTGTGCACTATTCTTTTCCTTAATGAAATTTTAGAAGTATTTGAGGAACAAGTTGAGTTTCTCCTTCTCTTCCATAGTGGTCCTTCATTGGATACTTCAGTTTCTAAATCAAGCTGAGGCACACAGTTAAGATGGATGAACTTGCCCTGAAAATGTCGTTTAGTTTCTCACTCAGAAAATAAGGGTAGACTTTCTTTCTATTTATTTATTTATTTTTTGCTTTCCAGCTAGCAGTGTGTGACCTTTCACGTGTACAATAGAGAAAATTCCCATCTTTTAACACAGAAACAATGCACAGCATCTGTTAGGAAAGGTTGTTTCATTAAATGAATGAGTTACTTCTAGTAAAGTTATTACAATTATATCCATACCATAATGAATAAAGGCCCTCTGCAGCTAAATACTATGAGGTTTTAATCTGAACAGATAAGAGAAAGGAAAAGAGAAAGAGACAGACAATGGAAGCCTTATTCCTCCAATATTAATGCAGGTCAACAATAGGTTTGTTGTAGACCAAATGTCCTCACTCTCAAATGTGCAATTAGTCTGAGGGCAATAGTACACGATGAGCAGGAAGTTGTCATTTCTCAAGAGCATCCCTGACTGCTGTGGTTGTGCAGCTGTGCTGCTGGCTGACCGGAGCTATTATCTCTGTAAAAGGCTGTGCTGTAACTCCTGGATGCAGCAGGTCAGCTGTGTGCTCATCAAGAGTGTTTGCACTGGCATCAGATGCCCACAATAGATGTAGACTACATTCATCTTTTGTGCTGAGCATGACACTAGTTATTAAATGCTTCCTTGTCATTTGAATAAGATACAATAACAGGTGTTGTGTCTTCTCTGTAGAGGTCCTGTAAGACAAATGGATTACATGTTCTCCGTCTTCCTTTGATCTGTCGGTTTTATTGACGTACAAAGTAGCATCATAGAGTACATCTGTCTATACAGGCTTTGCTTTTCAGTGAGGTATCAGATGTAGTGTGTTTAAGGTGGGATGTTAACGATAATTAAATGGAACTGTTATATGATTTTACAACCTATTAAGTTAAAACAGAAAAGCAGTGTCAGAGTACTTGTATGGATATTTTGTTTTTAATTACTTCTAGAACTAAGTGTATAACACATGCTTTAACTTTTCTGTGAAAGGTTTTTTTTTTTTCTATATGAGTGATAAACTAAATTCATTCAAGCATAAGTGCTCTTAATAACCTGCATAAAATCAGAGACCTTAAATAATTTATCACTTTTCCACTTCACCATTGTTTCAAAGGGTATGGCAAAAGCATCCACAGCTTGGTTATTTGGAGATTTTTCATTGGTGTGATAGTGAGATCAGATGGACGTTTTTCCTTTGACAGAGTTCATCTGGCCAAAAGCAAGGCTTAGATATTCACAAAATCAGAAATATTCTTTGCCCTAGAACAGAAAATATCTGTAATAACTGGAGGCCTTGAGATAATGGGACCTTGCAGATCTTCCCTTTCCTATTTTGTAGAATCACAGAATCATAGAATGGCTTGGGTTGGAAGGGACCTTAAAGGTTATCCAGTTCCAACCTCCCTGCCATGAGCAGGGATGCCACCCACTACATCAGGTTGCCCAGGGCCTCATCCAGCCTGGTCTTGAGGCATCTTGAGGCATCCAAAACTTCTCTGGGCAACCTGTTCCAGTGCTTCACCACCCTCTGAGTAAATAATTTGCTCCAAACATCTAATCTAAATCTCCCCTCTTTCAGTTTAAAACCATTCCCCCTTGTCTTGTCATTATCTGACTGAACAAATTTGTGAGATTGTGTGTGTTTTCCTTATTCTTCAAAAAAGAATAAACTTTGGAAACACTTTACAATCAAGGTTTATGTTTTCCTAAAATGTACCTCCCAACCACAGAGAAAATGGATCAAAGTAAATAAAAGAGTAAATATCTTTTATCTTGTAACACTAATGAGAAACTGTCCCTCCTTCTTTAAGTGTGGAAAGACTCCAGAGGATGATGTGAATAGCCTTAGCTATCTCTGCAGTACTGCTGAAGAGTGTATTTTATACTCTTTTATACTATAGTTCATATGCATACAATATAATCTCTCAATATAAGCTTCATTACTAGTACTTGCAACTTTACAGGCTGAAGACTGATTATCTAGCGTGCAGCTTTGGTAGGAAGGATCTGGAGATCTTTTTAAACATCAAGCTGAACATGAGCCAGCAGCATATCTTATCCACAAAAAAAGCTAAGAGCAACCTGGGCTGTGCTGACAAGAGTACAACAGACAGTTGATGACAGTGATTGTCCCCTTTTACTCATTAGATACTGTGACCAATTTGGAGCCCACAATATGAGAAAGATATTCATCAGGGAATCACCAGGATTCAGGTCAGGTGCTGGAGCACTTGCTCTGAGAGGAGAGGCTGAAGTAAAGGAGTTTGTTCAGCCCAGAGAAGAGATGACTCTGGGAACTGTTTATAATTATGAGAAAGTTGTCAAAAACAAAACAAGACAGGCTCTTCACCACTCTGCACAGTGGTGCATGGCAGTAGGACAAGATATAATTTCACCATGAGGGCAGTCAGGCATCAAAGCAGCTGCAGTCTCTATCCATATAAGTAAGTATTCAAATCCTGACTGGATAAAGCTCTGAGCAACCTGGTCTCATCTCATAGATGGTTCTGCTTTGAGAAAGAGTTTGGACTTGAGACACTCTAAGGTTCTCTCCAACCTGAGTGGCTACATCCTGTCCTTATCTGCAGGATGGATGTGGGGGAAAAATGTGAATGCAGAAAGTTGTGTGTGTAATAGGACAAGACAAGTACATGCAGCGGTATTATTTAACACCGAGTTGGTGACAATGGACAGTGGGGTCGAGTGTACCCTCAGCAAGTTTGCTGATGCCACCAAGCTGTGTGGTGTGGTTGATACACTGCACAGAAGGGATGCCATCCAGAGGGACCTGGGCAGGCCTGAGAGGTTGGCCTATGAGAACTTCATGAGGTGCAACAAGGCCAAGTGCGAGGTCCTGCACCTGGGCTGGGGCAATCCCAAGCACAAATACAGGCTGGGGGGAGAAAGCTTTGAAAGCAGACCTGAGGAGAAGGACCTGGGGGTGGTGGTTGATGAGAAGCTCAATATAAGCCGGCAATGTGTGCTTGCAACCCAGAAAGCCAAGCGTACCTTGGGCTGCACAAACAGCAGCACGGGCAGCAGGGTGAGGGAGGGGATTGTCCCCCTGTGCTCTGCTCTTGTGAGACCCCACCTGGAGCCCTGCAGTCAGCTCTGGGGTCCCCAGCACAAGGAGGACAGGGACTTGTTAGAGTGGGTCCAGAGGAGGCCACAAGGATGACCAAGGGGCTGGAGCACCTCCTCTATAAAGACAGGCTGAGGGAGCTGGGGTTGTTCAGCCTGTAGAAGAGAAGGCTCTGGGGAAACCTCGCAGCGGCCTTTCAGGACCTAAAGGGGCCTACAGGAAAGCTGAGGCAGGACTCTGTGTCAGGGAGTGGAGTGACAGGACAAGGAATAATGGCTTTAAACTGAAAGATGATAGATTTAGATTAGACATACAAAAGAAATTCTTCACTCTGAGGGTGGTGAGGCACTGGACATACACTGTCATGATCTTTACAGTATCTTCTGCACAGTGTGAAGGAGACACACACAGGTTCTGAAACCTGTACAGCCTTGTTATTGTGGCATCCAATTAAAAGAATCTCACCTTTCTTAGAGCTGGAATATATTAGATTGGGCAAGGAGCCATATGTGAGTTTCTGTTCTGTTTGCTGTACTCGAGGTAGCTTGTCCCAAATCTCATGTTTACACTCTAGCCAATTTTCCTAACTTCTATGTATTTCTGGCTAGAATACGATAGAAGGCCTTAGGTGGTGGCAGGAGTTATGCTTAACACTACTTTATTCAGCTTCTTCATAGGAGAAAAAGAGTTTTAGTCCCCTTAAATAAGTTCATAAATCTGTAAATAGCTATTTATTAGTAATAAGACATGAATTAGAAGGGCGATGATACCTTTTCCTGTAAAAAAGCAAGAGTAGGCACTTGTAAATTATTTTTACTCCATTTTGGGTATTTTTGAAATTTATTGTATTTTACAGAAATATAGTTGACTTTTTAGTATAAAATTAAAAAAAAAAAAAAGTACACTGAACTAGTATGAATGTTTAGTAGGAGGAGAATTACTTTGCATTTCCAAACTACTGTTATGAGGTGACAGATTTCCTAAAAAGTATACAAAGGCCTACGTATCTGGGTAGGGCCATTGTTTAGGCCACCCGTTTAGTGTATTGTACTTGCATTCTTTTAAATGACATGACTTCAGAATCCTGTGGAGAAGTCTGTTTTCCTTAAATACAGGTTGCTAAACCAAGTTATAGCATGTGAACATGTGGCTACTTTATTTTTCTTCCCCTAGATTGCTAAATCCCATTAAGTTAGCACAGAAAAAAAGATGCTTTTCCAATGGCATCTTTATTTCTCTCAATAGATCTTCTTCTTTCCTTCTCCTGCCTTTCCTTCATCTCTTGTGGTTTGAGAGGACTTCTGTAGAAAGCCCATTTCTTATAATTTGAAATTATGGTTCAAGGGAGCTTTACACATTATTAAAGTGCAACCATTTTTTTTTCTTCAAATTTACACTTAAAAATAACTTAATCTTCTGTACTGAGATTTTTCAGCCTCAGTTGCCCAGCCACTGAAATTCTGCCACAAAAAAAAAAAAAAAAAAAAAAAAAAAAGCACCTCCTGCTGGATTCTTCCACTTTGGAAAAACTGGTCAAATTTGTCCATCAGTTAACTAAAATGTGGGCTAATTCTAAACCCTGAATATCCAAGCTGTTTTAGATGAAGAAAGTATCTCTAAGTTCACCATCACTGTACTGGTTTGGTTGTCACAGATCTAAAAGGAATGAGATGAATGGGTGTGAGATGAAAGCGTGTTGTGGGATATTTTAAGGTCACAACCATGAAATCAGGCTAAAATGTTCGTATTTTATACCAACATATTATGATTGTTCTCTATTCTATATTTGATGATCTATTTTGTTAAATCAGAATTAATTTTCAGAAGGACTTCTGTATAATGAAATAGCAAAGAAAAAAATAAAGCAAAAAGTCTCATTCTGTAACTGTTTATCCATTCCAACGCATACACACTGGGTTGAATTTTATGATTTACATTAGCGGAAAGAATAAGTGCTATGGCTTTCTTGACCAGTGTCATGTGGAATCTAGAAAAAGCTGTACAGAGCACAAATCACACTGAAGCAGTTGCTAATTCAAAGGTTTAACATCAGTTTTATTTTGTTTTGTTTAAACAAACAAAGAACAGCCCACACAACAAAATCAAATGTGGGAATGAAGCATTGTCCTGTCCCCTTATTACTTTTGAAGGGGCATGTGTATATTATGAGGGATTTTCCCAAGATTTATTTTCAGACTATTCAACATCTGAGAAGGCTGAGGTTCTCAACACCTTCTTTACATCTGCCTTTAACAGTCAGATCAGTTATCCTCAGAGTACTTTACACCCTGATCTGGAAGTCCCCTGTGATTCAGGTAGAGAATCACACCCTGTGATTCAGGGAGAGACAGTTAGAGACCTGCTCCTCCATCTGGAATGTCACAAGTCCATGGGACCAGACAGGCTCTGTGGTGTAATGACCACACAGACACCAGGTTTTCTTTTAGGGGTCAATAACTTCAACAACTACTTTTATTGAGGACAGGCTCCCTTCTTATACCATTAGCATTACCAGCGGTACTTTTCCACTAACTATTCATTGGTCAACAGCTTTGCCCAGCAACAGCAAACACTTAGCAACTTCCATGTCTTAATGATCGGAGAATAAGCAGTTTGAGACAGCAAGGAATCTCCTGAATCACCCTTCTTTGTTCTAACTTCTTTACATTCCTCATGGCTTCATCATTATGAGTCTGATGTTATCACCAATTATGGGGCTTGTCGACCACCATGGCAATACTCCCACAGGGCTCCAACCTAGGTTGCTGAGGGAGCTGGCAGAAGTGATTGCCAAGCTCCTTTCCACCATCTATCAGTGTTCCTGGTTCTCTGGAGAGGTTCTGGAGGATCGGAGGCTTGCCAATGTGACTCCCATCTACAAGAAGGGCCGTAAGGAGGACCCGGAGAACTATGGGCCTGTCGGCCTGACCTCAGTTCCAGGGAAAGTTATGGAGCAAATCATCTTGGGTGAGATCACACAGCACTTGCGTGACATCCAGGGGATCAGGCCCAGCCAGCACAGGTTCACGAAAGGCAGGTCGTGTTTGTCCAACCTCATCTCATTCTATGACCGTGTGACCAGAGTGGTAAATGAGGGAAAAGATGTAGTCTACTTAGACTTCAGCAAAGCCTTTGACATGGTCTCACACAGTATTGTCCTGGGGAAACTGACTGCCAGTGGCCTGGACAGGTGTACTCTTCTCTGGGTGAAGAACTGGCTGGAGGGCCAAGCCCTGGGGGTTGTGGTTAATGGAGTTAAGTCCAGCTGGCGTCCCGTTACAAGTGGTGTCCCCCAAGGGTCAGTACAGTGGTCTATCTTGTTTAATATCTTTGTTGATGACCTGGACGAGGGGATTGAGTGTACCCTCAGTAAGCTTGCAGACGACATCAAGTTGGGAGGTAGTGTCTATCTGCCTGAGGGTAGGGTGGCCCTTCAGAGGGATCTGGATAGGCTGGACTGCTGGGCTGAGGTGAATGGGGTGAGGTTCAACAAGGCCAAGTGGCGGGCCCTGCACTTTGGCCAAAATAACCCCATGCAGCGCTATAGGCTTGGGGCAGAGTGGCTAGAAGACTGTGAAGAAGAAAGGGACCTGAGAGTGTTGATCAATGCTCGGCTGAACATGAGCCAGCAGTGTGCTCAGGTGGCCAAGAAGGCCAATGGCATTCTGGCTTGTATTAGAAATAGTGTAGCCAGCAGGAGCAGGGAGGTGATCATCCCCCTGTACTCAGCTTTGGTGAGGCCACACCTCGAGTACTGTGTTCAGTTTTGGGCCCCTCATGACAAGGACATCGAGGCCCTGGAGGATGTCCAGAGAAGAGCAACAAAACTGGTGAGGGGGCTGGAGCACAAGTCTTATGAGGAGTGGCTGAGGGAGCTGTGGTTGTTTAGTCTGGAGAAGAGGAGGCTCAGGGGAGACCTCATTGCACTCTAGAACTTCCTGAAGGGAGGTTGTGATGAGGAGGGGGTCGACCTCTTCTCTTAGATAACTAATGCTAGGACTAGAGGAAATGGCCACAAGTTGCGCCTGGGGAGATTTAGATTAGATATCAGGTAAAACTTTTTTCTCAAAGAGTGGTCAGGCGCTGGAACAGCCTGCCCAGGGAGGTGGTGGAGTCACCGTCCCTGGCGGTGTTCAAGAAGTGCCTGGACAAGGTGCTATGAGATATAATTTAATAGCTTAGTGGGTAGTATTGGTGATAGGAGGACGGTTGGACTAGATGATTTTGTAGGTCCTTTCCAACCTTGTGTTTCTATGATTCTATGATTCTATGAAAATGGTGCTCAGCTGGGGCAGTCAATAAGCAGCCTAAACATATGACAGATTCACAGACAACTTCAAAGATGTCATTACAAGTGCCTGTGGAGATATTTGAGAGGCCAGATGCTGCTGCCTTATGTCTTCCACAGATCAGTGTGTCCTGTGGTCACCTTCCAATGGGGGTGTGTGGTTCATTATGGTGAAATAAACAATATTCCATCTAGCCATTTTTTCTCTCCGAGTGCTCATTTAGTATGTATATGTACACAGGAAATATATGTGCATATATGTATATGCTTTTATATATAAATGGACAATCACACATGCCCCCTGACTCTCTCTGCCCTGAGGTACTTTCACACCTGTTAGGTTATTTGACAGATGTATTTTAGAGCTCATCTGGGCATAGATTACAGGTGCATTTAATTAAACCTAAAACTACATGAGAGAGCGAATGTTTACATTTGTTTGCAATTGTATGGTAGATGTCATTTATTTCTGTTCAAGTTATTACCTGGTAAACATAAACTATGAATGTAAACTATTTTTATTGGTAGCCTTTGCTTTGGCCTGGACAAGAAAGGATTAGCAGACCAATTCCTGATCCCGTCTCTGGCTGGCTTGGCAACAGGGACTGGGGATCCTCTGTCTTTCCTAGAGGCTTATACTTTATTTATTTGTTTACACCTTTACACTGCCATCTTAATTATTCACCAATTTAAAAAAAAAAAAAAAATCTAACCTAAAAATGTAATCTAAAAAAATCTAAAAAAAATATGTAACACTACATCAGAAAAAAAAAAAATCCTATCATTTTAGCAAAGAGGTCCCCAAAATCCAATTTGTTGCAATTTATTCAGAACTTCTACGTAAATCAATCCATAGGAACTACCTGAATTAATTCCTGTTCAAAAAAGACCCAAGGTGGGGAAGGGAGGGAAAAATAAAAACAAAATACATCCCTTTAAATTTTAAACAATAGCAAATCTACATAGAAACACTAGTTAAATTGCTTCAGTAGGTCAGCTATTCTCTGCAGAAAGCTTGCACTCTGCTTTTGGTCTGAATTTGTATAAAATCTGAAGTCTGGCCATTGAGCCATTTTCAAATTTTATGCTTAATTTTAATGACACTTGATTAAGAAATATCAGTTTGTTGTTGGTGTAGCTTAATGAATGAGATTAAGTCACTCTAATTTAAAGCTTGCAAGAAAATAATAGTTCTGCTTTCTGATGAAAATTTCAGACTTCAGTCTGTTTTCCTTCCGGAACAGGTTGTAAACAAATTATTTAAGAGTGGAAATCAAGTAAGAAAATTGGACCACAAAATAATTCAGGAAGAATTTCTTATGTGACAAATGATACATTTTTTATGAAAGGAAGATGAAAGTATTTTCACCAATTATTCTTGGCATTACTTGAAATTAGTGTTCCTTTTTGAACATTATGCTTTATCAGTCATGCATTTCAAGCCCATAGTTGCCTGCTTAGTTCTTCTCCCAATATTACCCAGGTCTTCCACACCTCTTTTGTTTTTTGGGTGCAGAAAATGACCAAGCCATAATAACAACATATTCAAAATTAACACAATCTGTCTTCTGACTAAGATACTGTAAATTCTAAAACATGACTCCTCAGAATGACTCATTTTCAGGAAAAAAAAAAAAAAAGTAACAAACCAAAAATATTTTCCTAACCAAATATTATCCAAATATTATCCAAATATATATATATACAAATGTATATATATCCAAATATTATCCAAATATTTCCTATCCAAATAGTTGTTATGCTGTCTCATAAATTAACATATTCCTGTATGGTCTTTGGATTTTTCTGATTTATAGTCATACAGTGTCTTTCAATTCATTAATATCAATTAAATGACGTTGGTGTAAGAACTAATTGTGGAAGTACTTCAGCAGAAACTTGTCTCATTGTCTGTTTTGTTGAGACCTGCCAATACATTTTTTGAATGACTGTGTTTTGACCTTCATCAATGGCATCCCAGTTATTTTATGCTTCAGCAGGTGAAGACAGGTTGTTGCTTTTTTGCCTGAGGAGTCTAGGATAAACTCAACTCCTTTATAGAATACTAAATCTTGTGCTATTCACACCATATGTTTCAGAAAGGCCTTAATAAAAATAAATAAATATATACATATTTATTATATTTTATTATATATATATTTTCTGTCTTATTCGTCTTACTGCAATTATAAAAGTTGTGCATGTAGCTTTGAGCTATATGCTATTTCAAATCTGGGCCTGGCCCAGAACACATTATGAAAGGATGCATTCAGTAGCTAGATAAAGGAATTTAACAATCAATCAGAAGTGGTGGGCCTTTTCTGTGCACAGTATTTTCATGAGATTTTATTTTGGGCCAAACTGAGTTGGTGAGCTATCTCTATATCTGAGCACTGTTACAGACAATTTAGGAATCATAATGCCTTTGGTCTAGCTCTAACATTGGTAAATGGCTATATATATAATATATATATATATATATATATATATATATTTAACTAGGTCAGTAACTTGGCCAATTTATTTACCAGTTTTTAATTTTTATTTACTGATCTTATTTATAGGAATTCAAAAAATTAATTCACACTGTAATGACTACCATATAAAGTGCATCTTTTCAATGCATTTTTTAACATTACTCTAGAATGCGTATCACTAAGAGTGCAAGTAATAACCTGTCCTGTAGCTATATTTGTGAGCAAAAGTTAACAAAATTAAGTACTCAAAATTGCATCCTTTCTTTCTCAAGCTTCCATTGCAGGAAAAAGTTCCTAGAATATTGTCATGTTTTTATTTAAAACTCCTTAAATAGTTCAGATGATAAGGGTAGTCCTTACCAACCATTCCTGATAGCAGTCTCCATCAGATATTTCTTTCATAAATAATCTCCGGGATTGTATTTGAAATTGAAAGATTAAATGCTGTCAGGGGATGGTAGTGCGATATCATGTTTGGACATTTCTTGAAAAAGTTGTTTGCTTATAGAAGTAAATTAATTGTTTTTGAAAACATATCTATCATTAAATATAAAAAGTAATTTTAATACAAAAGCGTGTATCGTACTTGCCTCTTTTAAATAAACCATTCAGTTTTAATTACATGTGCTAGGAGTATATATTAGAATCCTTCTAAACAAAATCCAGGGAGACTGTGTATTTTATTAACTCTCAACCCCAAATTTCTTGAATATTTAAAAAATAAAACACTTTCATATAATTATATACAAGAAAGGGGATGGTTATAAGTGGTAAATAAATAGCAAAGGATATTTTTCTTTCTAGTGTAAACATCTGGCAGTAATCCTTGCTTACACAATTAATGGGCATTTAATTGGCAATGATCAGTTTATTGCAGCAATATGAAGTGAATGTTTCCCCAGGAACAAACAGCTGTTGCAAGAATTTCACAGCAATTTAGCAAACACCAGGTGATAGCTGTATCTAGAATGAAGTGTTCTGTCTCCAAGTGAATACAGTAGCAGTGAATCAGAAAAAGATATAAAAAGAGATTTACCTGATTATTTTTTTTTCACAGTCTTTGTAATATTGTTTCTAAATCAACCTCAGCAAAACAATAATTAAATGAAATCTGTAAGTATTCTACAGGGGCCTTTTAAAATAAGTTTTCATTTAAACCTGTGAGATATTCAAGACTAATTCTGAGACTTTATTTTAAAACTGTATATTTTTAATTAGAAGTGCAAGTATTTCAGAATCATCTGCATTTAGAATTGTTGTGTCCAGTTATAAACCAGTATTTGAATCAAATAGACAGTGACAGCTCATGCAAATTTGTTTCATAGGTAAATGAGAACACACAAAAGTAGCTTTTTCTTTTCTTTTTTCTTTTTTTTTTTTTTTTTTTTTTTAATTTCTACCACTTGTATGACTATTCTAAGACCATAGTTTGGCATAGTTTTACTAAAAAAAAAAAAAAAATGGCTTCATCCACAAATTACTGACGATTAAGTAAAAATATAATTATTTCTACCAGCTGTCTAAAATTAAATGTATTACTTTTTAATTTGTGTTGCTTGTGAGCAGCTTTTCCATTATGGCTTAAATAAAGTTTTTCATTTTTCATTATGTTCTCTTATTACTAATTTAATATCGTGATAATAGCTATGTGAACTTTGTGTTACTCTGCTTTTAGCATAGATTAAATTGCATGTTTCATATGTAGCATGCAGGCCAGTACTTTTATTTTTTGAAAGCCTGGCTTCATTGGTGAAGAAAGTAATTTTACTTCAGCAAAATGCCTTATTTACTATGCTATTTTGTATTAGCCTATGCCACAGTCTGCAAACAATACACCAAAATGAGCAAAGAATCAAGGGACAGTTTATAGAACAATACTTTTTTTTTTTTTTAATGTTCGCGTTCTGCAATAATTCATCTCCATGACAAAAGCAGACAACCAATCATCTTCTATTGTGCTTTTCTTCATTAAAATTACTATTCTTGATACAACAAAAGGAAGCTGCCTAAATAACAGGAATGTTCCTACATGTTTAAATCCATAAATTGATCAGGCTCAACACACAACCCCTTAAATCATTAATATGACAATACAGTTTTTGAATTAATTCATACATATTAATACTAAATTATACCACTGTTGTTTATAATCTTCAGAAAATATGCAACAATGCATATTAAAAGGCTGTTTTGTCATATTCCATTAGACAAACACTGCAACTGGTTATTTTGCCTTGTCAATAAGTTGTAATTTTCAGTGTGAAAATTGAATATTCTCTACTGCATTAAACCAAATATTGTGACTTTTTTATAATTGTTTAAAACTAGATACATTAACCACTGGCCAGGTTTTTGTGCACAACCACACTTCTTACTGATGTCATTAAGGATGTGCCACAGCAGTTTGGTGCCAAGTAATAAGATAATAAAAAGCAAGTTTGACTTCAAGTCACTAAGTTCAGATAGCAATAATATTTAGCATTTTCAGAGTGCTACTAAAAGGAGTGGATTTACTAGTTATCAAACAGCAGCAAGCATAATATTTTGCTTTTATTTGTGTGAAGATGTGAAGAAGTGAAGTTTTGTAAGAACTGAATTCTTTCAAGAGGCAGTTATGAAGTGTGCTTCTTTTTGCCAGGCTTCTGGCAAATAAAAGGACAGACTCCACAAGACTGCAGTCTGGCTAATAAATGATAGAAACTGTCAAGTATATTAGATGTGAAAGGAAATGGTCTCAATACACTAGTAACCTGTTAACAGGAACTTCTTTTCAGACATTACCACACATGGAAATTTTAAGGAAGCATTGCCAGAGGCAATCGGTTCTGGGGCAGATGTGTGCTGCAGCGGAGCGGGGGATTGAGGTGGGCAGGGCTATTTTTCCTGCACTGAGGCCACTCGAGGCAGCCGAGGGAGCAGTGACCCCTCCCTGGCCGTACAAAGGCAGCCCTGGGGGAGTGCGGCAACCAGGACAGGTAAAGGGCATGGTGCATCAGTCAGGGCTGGGCGCGGCAGTTGGAGCGGCAGTTGGAGCAGGGAGGGCACCTCACCGCTCTTTTCTAATGGTGGTTGCAACCTGCTCGTGAAGAGCCCAGCCACGGTATCCACCCGGCAGAAAGCCATGGCCTCTGCATCTCTTGCGGCCTCTCCATACACAGCTACCGGTGTGGCTACCCAGACGGAGGTCTTGGGTACATGCAGCCATCTGGGCCTTGGGCTGCAGGGTGTGCCCGAGTCTTCTGTCAGTGTCTGACAGCAGCAGCGATGGGTATGCCTGTGGGAGGTGTGCCCAGGTTGAAGAATTGCTCAGTCTGGTGGTGGAGCTTTGGGAGGTGAGTAGGCTGAAGAGCATCAGGGAGTCAGAGAGGGAGATTGACTGGTGGAAGCATACTCTACCTTCCCTGAGGCAGACTCATGAGATAGCCACCACACAAGGAACAAAGGTTCCCCTACCCCACCAGGCAGCCACTACACAAAAGACAAAGGTTCCCCCATCCTGACAGGCAGTAGGAGGGGACCTAGGTCAAGAGGGGGAATGGAAGCAGGTTTCTGCTTGGGGTGGTAGGTGAGCCCTTTCCTTGCCCACCTCCCCTTCCCGACTACGCTTACCTAACAGGCATGAGGCTCTAGAACTTGACAGTCAAAACAATGATGTAGACAAAAGCCCTTCGCAGTTGGAAGGGCAAGGCAAGGCAATTGCCTAAGGAAACTACTTAAGGCAAGGCAACCTACCAAGCAGGTCCAGGAGGTTCCTAAAGCCCCTTGATGATAATGTCTTGGTGCAGGTTCTAAGGGAGCCGACTAGGAAAGTTGCCCTCCTAGATCTGCTGCTGGAGAACAGAGACGGTCTTGTGGGGGATGAGGCAACTGGGGGCTGTCTCGGTCATAGTGACCATGAAGCATGTGAGTTTAAAATTTTTGGTGACAGGAGGAAAACTGCCACCAAAACGTCAGCCCTGGATATGGGGAGAGCAGGTTTCAGGCTGCTCAGGGAACTAGCTAGCAAGGTCCCCCGGGAAACTGCTTTTGAAGGCCTTGGTGTCCATCAGTGCTGCACAGGATCAGGCAATTCCAAAATATCAGAAGTCAAGCAGGCGGGGCAGTAGACCAGCTTGGCTGACCAGGGATCTTCTTCTGGAGCTTAGGCATAAAAGGAAAGTGTATGGCTGTTGGAAGGAGGGTCAGGCAACGTGGAAGGATTACAGGGATGCTGTTCACGTTTGTAGGGAGAAAATTTGTGTGGCCAAAGCCCAATTAGAGTTGAAGCTGGCCAGGTCTGTGGGAGAAAATAAAAAGGGCTTTTTAAAATACGAGAATAGAAAAAGGAGGACCAGAGAAAACATAGGTCCACTGCTTGATGGGGATGGTCACCTCACAAAGCAGAGACGTTTAATGCCTTCTTTGCCTCTGTCTTCAACGCCGATGAGGGACTTCAGGATCCCGGTTGTCCTGAGCTGGAGGATCATGACAGTGGGAATGATAAACTCCCAGCCAACTCTGAATGTGTCCAGTATTTGCTGCTCCATCTGGATCCATACAAGTCCATGGGTCTGGATGGGATTCGTCCCAGGGTGCTCAGAGAGCTGGCTGACGTCATCGTGGGACCTCTCAATTATTTTTCAACTATCTTGGGAATCTGGAGAGGTCCCATTGGACTGGAAGCTGGCAAATGTTGTCCCAATTTTCAAGAGAGGCAAGAAAGAGGACCCTGGCAACTACAGGCCTGCCAGTCTCATGTCAGTGCCTGCTAAAATTACGGAGAAGATTGTCCTTGAAGTTATTGAAGCACACCTGGCGGACAATGCAGTCATTGATCCCAGCCAACATGGGTTCATGAAGGGTAGGTCCTGTTTGACAAACTTGATTTCTTTTTATGATAAGATCACCCATCTAGTCAATCAAGGGAAAACAGCTGATATGATCTTTTTGGATTTCAGCAAAGCTTTTGACACAGTTTCCCATAGGATCCTACTGGACAAAATGTCTAGCATACAGCTGGACAAAAACATCACATGATGGGTGAAAAATTGGCTGACGGGTTCAGCCTCAAAGGGCTGAAAGGCTCAGGGCTCAAAGGGTTGTTGTAAATGGGTCCACATCAGGCGGTCACTAGTGGTGTCACCCAAGGCTCCATTTTAGGGCCAGTTCTCTTCAACGTTTTTATAAATGATTTGGATGTAGGACTAGAAGGTGTTCTGAGTAGGTTTGCTGATGATACTAAACTTGAAGGAGTTGTTGACTCTGAGGGTGGAAAGGCCTTGCAGAGAGATCTGGACAGACTGGAGAGCTGGGCAATCACCAACCACACAAAGTTTAACAAGAGCAAGTGCCAGGTGCTGCACCTGGTATGGGGCAACCCTGGCTATATGTACAGACTGGGCAATGAGAGTCTGGGGAGGCAGAAAGGGATCTGGGGGTTTTGGTTGACAGCAGACTGAATATGAGCCAGCAATGTGCCCTGGCAGCCAGGAGGGCCAACTGTACCCAGGGGTGCATCAAGCATGGCACTGCTAGTCGATCAAGAGAAGTGATTGTCCCGCTGTACTCTGCGCTGGTGCACAGTACTCTGCGGCCTCGCCTCAAGTACTGTGTGCAGTTCTGGGCACCACAGTACAAAAAGGACGTGAAACTGTTGGAGAGTGTCCAGAGGAGGGCGACGAAGATGGTGAAGGGCCCAGAGGGGAAGACGTGTGAGGAGCAGCTGAGGTCACCTGGCCCATTCAACCTGGAAAAGAGGAGGCGGAGGGGAGACCTCCTCATGGTATACAGCTTCCTCATGAGGAGGAGTGGAGGCGCCGCACTGATCTGTTCTCTTTAGTGACCGGTGATAGGACCCGAGGGAATGCTGTCAAGCTGCGACAGGGGAGGTTCAGGCTGTCTATCAGGAAGAGGTTCTTCACTGGGAGGGTGGTTGCACATTGGAACAGGCTCCCCAGGGAAGTAGTCACGGCACCAAGCCTGTCAGAGTTGAAGAAGCTTTTGGACTATGCTTTTAGTCATAAGGTCTGAATTTTTGGGTAGACCTGTGTGGTGCCAGGAGTTGGACTTGATGATCCTTATGGGTCCCTTCCAACTTGGGATATTCCGTGATTCTGTGATTTAAGCAAAAAGACTGAAGTGGATTCAAAACTACAATACATATATATTGGCTTTATGTAGCAATTAGTTATCTATGACATAAACTATTGCTTTGCTCTTGTCTTTCTTAGTGACAGAGAAAGTTGTTGTTTTGTACATTCACTTCATCTCATAAAACAGAGGTATGACGAATATTTAGAGAAAATATTATAGTGGAATTGTTTTAAAGTTAGCCTTAGTAACTGCACTGATATGACCAGAAATTGTGGTTATGTTTTTATGGTGTACCCATTAAAATAAAAATGTCCTTGTGTCTTTGCACCTAGATTTCTCACACTCAAAATACAGTAAAACACTTAAATTAAAATGTGAATAGTTTATATATAACACAGTAAAGTAACAGGACTAAGTTAAGCTAATAATACTGCACGTCATTAAGTAGGGCAAAATTCATACGACTTCAGAACACCTGAAGATTTCTTTAATTGTATTTTATTTTTTTCTGAATTAATGAGGCCAGGCCATAACATGTTTCAAGAAAATGAAGTCTTTTGTTACAGGAATGCATATGCAGTGGCATGGAATCTGAGAAACTAGACATTATAGATGGTTGTAAGAATATTTTCATCATGTTATAAATGGATGTCACAGCAAGTTAGGCAACCTTTATCTAATTAAATTTTCTTAATATCGTCTTGTTAAACATTTCCTAACCATTAATCGATTGTGAAGCTTCAATACCTATTTTCATTCGTAATCCACGCTGTCAATATAAAGTGGTTATGAATTTTTGTGCATGTTGTTCTATTAAAAATTACTCCCTCCTTTCCTTACCATGGTGTTAGTTGTGTACTAACACCACGTAGGCACATTAGTTGGTTATATACAATAACAAAACAAAAATGATTGGTCACTTGTTTTATCGCTTCTGTGTACAAGAAGCTTTACATTCAATTTTCCACTGTTCCCTGCTCACACCCCATGGTCCTTACAGTCATAACCTATGTCTCATCTTCTCTTCTTAGTATCTACCTAATTCCCTTAACCTTCCATTAGGAAGCCTGTTACAACTGTAACAGAGACAGAGACATTTATAATAAAATCACATAGCTAAGTTCATGGTTTATACAGTGATTACAAGAACCAAAATCCAGGAAATGATATGCAGTACTATATGCCAAATCACTGTGAATTCTAAAGGTTATATACAGCTGTTTATTGCCACTGAATCTTTTATATACCCAGTAATTAGGGAAGCAAGATTCACCTTATGTTTTATGGCAATGAATTCCAAGATGTCCAATAACTTTTCTATAAGCTGCAAAGAAAAAACACATACAGTCTCTGTAGCATTTTTATTGGTATAACTATTTTGGAAGAGCTGTGAGAATAAACAAATGAATTGTGCATTTTTGGAGTCTAATGTTAATGCTACCGTTTCCAGAATTATTGTCATCTATGAAGTGAGTTTCAACTATTGTAATTATTTCATTTATTTTAATTATTTTGTACTTTCTGTTGGAAAAAAAAAAAGTACCTTTTATTTATCTAGCTGAATTTACACATTAAGGGTAGACAAACTCCCATTTTCTAAATTATTTCTAATTTTGTGGGTGAATCTAGTTTCTCCTTCAGAGATCATTCTGGCACACCTAATAAAAATGAACCTATTGTGAACATGTCTTCTATTAGTCTGTTTCCTCTCATAATTCTGGAGACAGAATTTGCAGTCTAGAATTAGGTTTCAATGGCCGAAATTAGGAAATTGAAATGTAAAGGAAATAAACTGAAAACCCTACAAGCCTTCTTTTAGCTTTCTCATGAAGATGCTACCTGAAGAGCACTTCAGCTGACTATTTAGTATCATACTATCTGCATAGTATCTGCTATTTAGGATCATACAGTGAGTGGATAATTCACAGACAGAAGGGATTCAAGTTATGACTTGCACTTGAGAATTAGCCCCCAGGTCTGGAGAACAGCCTATAGATTTAATTAGCTTTGTAGTTTCTGCCATTCCTGAAGACTGTTTGGTTTGTGTACAGTAAATCAGTTTCTTTATGGTATAGAGGTGTTTCAAACTTGCAAAAGCTGCATCTGAAATGCATTGTTTAACCAAAAAAAAATAAAAAAAATAAAATCTATGTATATAGATATGTTCCTTCATTACTTGCTGTCAGTGTCAAGCAGCATTTGAGAGAATTCAAAAAGATTCCTAGTTTAAATTTTTCATAATTGGCAAACAAATTCCCTAGATGAAGGAGATAAAGCTTTTGGTCTTTTCTATTGCAGATGACATCTTAACTCTGGCAGTTAGCTGCAGTTCGTTCATACTGTTCTATGCTACTTATGAAATGCCATTTAGTGATCAACACTGCACCGAAGGTAAGATTATCCTGGGTATCCCAACCAGTCACCTGAGCTATCTAAATTTATTTTCCTGACTGAAGTAAGATAAAAAAGAAATATTTATTTAGCTCAATTAATATATATTAATTTATCTCTGGTGCCCTTGACACCTGGAGTGAGTATGGTCACTTGACACAAATTCAAAATGCTGTGTCCAAAATCTGTTTGTTTGTTTGTTTGTTTTGTGAAATAAGAAAACTATGATAGTATTTATGACAACTGTAAATAAGTAAACCGTGAAAATTTTCTAGTTATCCATTTCCTTGCTTCTAGAAGCACAACATTTATTAGAAAGAATCTGTAATCAGTGGAGCAAGACTATTTTATTTCCCTTTCTTCGTCTTAATGCATAAAACTTGCTTGTAATTCTCTGTCACTGCAGTTATATAGCACCCTCTTCCATATATGTTTGCAGAGCATTTTGCATCATAAAACAACAAAAAATCAGCTATAGCTAAAGGTTTAAAATCTACAAGAAAATTCAGTCAAAGATGTAAAAAAATCTGGTTTTCTTTATATTATTATTATTATTATTATTATCATTATCATTATCATTATCATTATTATTATTGTTATTTACACTTTAGGCCAGTGATACAGTATATAATACAACCAAGATTCTATTTTCAAAATCAATATCCATGACCAAAACCCACTAATACTGTAAGATACTAACTAAGGTCATTGCAGAATAACAAAATGAGTTCAACAGTTAAAGGACTTTCAAAATCTATATACTGGCATATTTAAGCCCTGTAACTGCTTGATATTGGAAAGTATGGTCAAGTCATTTACTGATAGTAGTGTGTTTATAATTCTTGTTTAAGGAACTCTTGACTGCATAGGCAGGTCAACTGATTTATTTATTTATTTACTTCAGTAAAAGAATTAAATGGGTTTGGTTTGTTATAGCACTCAGCCCAGAACACAAAGCCTTACCTGGAAAGTGTTCCTGTGCAACAGAGAACTGGAGGAAAAAAAAAAAAAAAAAAAAAAGCTACTTCTAATTTTTCCAGAATTCTCCAATCATCCTTCAGTGCACATCTGAAGATGTGCAAGATCCTTTATATCTTCAAAATAAGGTAAGAAACATCAGATTTCTTTCTGTGATGTGTGACTGACTTCATGTATGCTTTGCAGTGATTTATTCTGGTTTTCACAAACTTCTGGTTTTGAGAAAATACAAGTTTTCTGACAGAGTTAGTGTTCCCAGCTTTCACTATTAGCCTCTGTTGAGAGGAATTTATTTATTTTTTTAACTTCAAAATTCATTCAATTAGTGATAGCATCTTTTATGAACAACTAGTAGGAAAGTCAAGGGGTGCTATTTGTGCCCTGTTTTGTAGGTGGGCCATTGTCAAGACTTGTTCATGGTTATCCAAGGCAGCTGATAGATTGAACATATTTGATGTTCAACTGCTGCATACCACCCTACCTCATATAGCAGTCTGGCAGGAAATGTGCTACAGAAGCATTTAAGAGCAGTTAACACTCCAATGTGGCGGTGTTGCCCGTGTGAAGAAAATGTTAAATTTAGCTTTTTAAAATAAAAATGCTTATGTTGCTCTGCAGATATACAAAGATGTGAAGAAAGTAAAAGAAGTGCTCAGAAAGTAACGTGTTTAAGAAGCTTCCTTCACTAACAGAGTACTATGTTGACTAGTAATGGATGTAGAAAGTGACATGACAAGAGGAAAGGCTTGGGAAATTGCTCAAAAACTCTCTTGCTTCTAGAGGTCTATCTGTTAATCTTGTTAACAGTTATCTTTGGAGTTTTCTTTCCTCTTTTGCTCCAAGTGCAGGGATTAAGTAACGGAGAGTAACTGAGTAAGTATAGCTAGTCTGATGCACAGGATTTTTTATTATTAAAAACAAAATAACAAAACCACCACCAACAAAAAAAGCCACAGCTGCTTAAAGAATAATTTATTCTTTAGATTTCATGACAAAAGGGTATACTCAGTCATCTGATTTAGAAACTTACCTAAGTGCTAAGACTAATACAACAGAATCCCAAACTTCACCTTTACATTTTACCTCAAATATAGATTTTGAGTAGGCTATTAAGTATAATGCTGAAGAATTTGTTTTTACAGAAGTGTAGAGGGGTGCTTGTCACTTCACGGACTGCCAGAATAACCCCAAAATTCAAAGTCTTAAAAGCAGACTTAGCTCAACCTGTTTGTTTCAATTCATTGAGTCCTTGGCTAACTGCTGCCTGAGGCACTGTGAGTGAAGATAAGCTGCTCTATATGGAGATTTACACATTCCAGGTGCTATGCCACTTGCCGTAATATATTTAAACTGTAATTATATTTAAACTGTAATTATATTTAAAATGTGATATATCTGCATAGTCTTATATAAAAACTTTAATATTTGATAGTGTTTTTAAAAGCAAGATTGCTTGGTCACATGAATACATGTGGGTTCCTACAGGCTAATTTATGAATTTTCTGAGCCAACAGTGTAGGCTAGGAGGGGAAGTTTGCTATTACGCTTTTGACAGAAAAGTTAAAAATTGGTTAAGCTTTCACCACAGAACAGTGCTGGTGAGCCCAGCTCAAAGATGAACATTATTTACCCTCAATCTGCAGCACTCTCCATGCTATTACCTCTCTGTATACTTTTGCAATCAATACCGTCCATAGTGCACCTGTCAGTAAACCAGTGCCCTGTGCATGCAGGAAAAAGTGGGAATGGGGAGTGCTTGAAGTGACAGGAAAAGTACAGGGTGCATGACTTGACCCCAGAGGACAATGCTTCTGCAATGCTCCTTACGCAGCACTCACAGCCACTCACCTGGCGTTCGTTAACATTACAGATTGTTTTGGAGCTTGAGTGACAACTCTTCCAGTTCAATCAGTGCATCAGTATAATGCCATGTTGGTGTCAAGCAACGTGTTACAGTGTGTCATACCTTGCACTTATTTTGGATCGGTTTCTGCTTCTATGGAATGTTTTAGTGAAGTGGAGTCGTTGTTTCAGAGGGTGTGATCTCACAACATGCATGATGCTGGATGTAAGTGGTCAAAATGTGGCTGACACAGGTCAAGGGGGCACATAACACTGCATTGCATTTTTATAGTTCATGGAGGATTTAAGGGGAAATACAAATTGTTCTACATGGTGTTTTCCAGCTCAGGCTCTAGCCTCTGATCAGTGTAACAGAATCATAGAAACATTAAGGTTGATACAGACCTCCAAGATCATCTGGTCCAACCATCACCCTGCTATCAATGTTACTCACCAAATGATGTCCCTATGCACCAGGTCCAACCTTTCCTTGAACATCCCCAGGGATGGTGATGTCACCACTTCCCTGGGCAACTTGTTCCAATGCCTGACCACTTTTGCTGAGAAGAAATGTCTCCTACTTGTTTGAATTGTTGAAGAGCAGTGCTTACACTGAGTCAAGGACGTTTCAGCTTCCCACTCTGCCCTGCCAGCGAGGAGGCTGGGTGTGCAGGAGGAGCTGTGAGGGGACAGAAGCAGGAGAGATGACCCCAACTGGCCAAAGGGATATTCCATACCATGTGCTGTGGTGTGTCCTGGTTTTGGCTAGGATAGAGCTAATTTTCCTCCTAGTAGCTGGTAGGGTGCTGTGCTTTGGATTTAGGATGAGAATAATGTTGATAACACACTGCTGTTTGACTGGTTGCAGAGCAGTGCTTACACTAAGCCAAGGACTTTTCAGCTTCTCGCTCTGTCCTGCCAGCGGGCAGGCTGGGGGTGCAGCAGGAGCTGGGAGGGGACAGAAGCAGGACAGCTGACCCTAACTGGCCAAAGGGGTATTCCGTACCATACGGCATCATGCTAGACAAGTACTGTGGGGTGGCTGGCTGGGGGACGGCAGAGGTACCGGCTGCTCGGGGATAGGCTGGGCATCGGTCAGTGGGTGGTGAGCAATTGCATTGGGCCAAGCCCCAGCATGCTGCAGTTATTTGTGTCTCTCTGGAATTGCTAGGGTGATGACACACCTTTTTCAAGACTTTCATTCTTCCATTTTTTTAGGATTTTGCACCTGTTCAAGGGTGAATTTCCAAAGCACTGGAGGTGTCCACTGCTCTAGATGCCTGCCCATATCCTCTGACACTGCCTGCCACTCATAACTCTTCTGCCTCAGAACAGATCTCTGGATGGCATTCCTAAGTAGTTGGTTAACCTTGGACAATACCTGAGGCGGACTCAGGAGATGTTACAATAAGAACATGCTGGTCTGAACATCCCCAGGATATTCAAAGACCTGAAGAACTATTGTAACTAGCCTGGAAGAGAAGAGGTGGGTGAAGGAGGAAGGGAGAGTGAACAAGTGGGAAAAATCATCTCCAGCTGTCCCCTGCATTGGCTCCCTGAAGAAAAAAGGTCCTTGAAATATCCTCTCCTGAGGTAGCCTATGCCAAGGATGCATGGAGCATCCGGGCCAGTCACAATAGGGTGCTTTTGCCACTCATTCCCAGTTAGGCTCATGCTGGTATAGGCCTCGGGTAGGTCTTGATGCCCTTATGCTATCTTCCACTTCGTCTTCCTGTTCCTCTGATGGCCCAGCCACTTTGGAGTAGCCTATCTCGTCTTCTTCTCCCTCTCCAGTCTGAGTAGGAGTTCCTCTGCTTTCTAAACAACCTGACTTTCCCATCCTTTTAAAAAGGGGCGTGATGTTTCCCCTTTTCCATTCACCAGGGACATCGCCCGACTGCCAGGACTTTTCAATTAGGATGGAGAGAGGCTTGGCAACTACATCAGCCAGTTCTCTCAGGACCCTGGGATTCATGTCATCAGGTCCCATAGAGCTGTACCTGTTGTTTAGATTCATCAGGTGGTCTCGAACCTGCTCTTCACTTACAGTGAGTGGGACTTTGCTCCCCCAGCCTCCATCTACAGGTTCAGGGAAATGAAAGACTTGGGAAGCCCGCCTACCAGTGCAGACGGAGGCAAAGAAGTTGTTGAGTACCTCAGCCTTCTCCACGTCTGTCATTACCAATTACTCATCTATAGAAACTCACTCCTAGGATAAGAAATTAGCCACCTATAATCGCTTACACAGTGCTATTTTCACCCCTCAGTCTATTTTCACAAATGTTAGAGGTGCACGGTGGCCCTCGGGGACTCCTGCTGTCACCCCAGTGCAGCAGCCCGAAGGAAGCTGTGTCCTCTCTTGTGCTCTTCCTCAAGGCTCTGTGCAGAAGGGATGCCACCTCTCGCACAAGGGCTGGGGGATGGAAAAGAAGCACTCGCAACCCCTGAGACTCAGCAACAGAGTGGTTTATTGCTGGGACATCTTGCAGGTAATTCTGCGGCATGTCCATGGTGTTTGGGGGCTCCAAGCTAATGCTTGGGATGGAGCCTGCACGACGACGAGTAGGGGGCTGGCTGAGAACTCCTGCGATGCTCTTTGTGCGCTTGGAGAGCAGAGAGCAAAGACATGCCGCGGGAGTCCTAGGTCTGTTCTGGCCGAGGTGGATCCACTTCCATCGGTTCCTCCACATCTTCTGGTGGATCCAGCTCCATGACCTCCACGGTGTTGGGCAGAAGGCTAAGCCAGTCCTTGCCCAGGACTGCCCAAATAGGATGCCTTCCATCCAGCATGTTTTCAGGCCACGGTGCCGAACCAGGGGGTCGTCCAGTTCCACGCCTTGGTCCCATGCTATTGTTGGGTTGATTTTCATGCGTGGGTCTGACACTGCCATCTGTTTTATGGCCCTGGCTGGGTCCTGCACTGTGTTCCGTATGATAGGCACACCTGTGCTCCCTGCAGCTCTCTGCCTGATATTGCTGCGTTTGCCCCACACCGCCGTTGTGTGAATGGTAAGGCTGAGGCCCACAGTCACTGTATGGTTGATGGGAAGGACTGCGCACAGCTCAGAGTGGCTGATGATCAAGCCCATACTTACTTGGGAATCTCCGCACGGGATGCCTTCCATCCAGGAATTTTTCAGGCTGGGGTGCCAAACCACGGGGTTGTCCACTTCGATGCCTATGTCCCATGCCACTGTCAAGTTGATTTCCATGGGTGGGTCTGCCGCTGCCATCTGTTTTACGGCCCTGGCGGGGTCCCACACTGCGTTCCGTGTGATAGGCATGCCTGTGCTCCCCACGGCTCTCTGGCTGATGTTCCTGCCTTTGCCCCATGCCACCGTTGCGACTATGGGAAGGCCCAGGCCCCCTGTCACTCCTGTTTGAGGGGATGGCCTGTTCCCCGCATCATTGCGGTGCCAATGGTATTGCTTATAGGTGTCTGGGCTTGCTTGATAGGCTTGCCTCTGCTCTGTGTGGCTGTCTGGCCGATGTTCCTGCCTTTGCCCCATGCCATCGTTGTGACAGTTGGAAGGCCCGTGCCCTGAGTTGCTGTCTGGTTTAAGGGAAGGACGGCACACGGCTTGGAGTTGCTGATGTTTGAGCCAGTCCCTGCTGGGGCCTGGCGGCACATGATGCCTTTGATCAGGAGACCTTTCCGGCCGGGGTGCCGAACCACAGGGTTGTTCACTTCCACGCGTAGGTCCCATGCCGCTGTGCGGTGGATTTCTGTTTGTGGGTCTGATGCTGCCATCTGGTTTCTGGCCATGTCTGAGTCCCACACTGTGTTGTGGACTATGGGCACGCCTCTGCTGCATGCGGCTGTCTGACTGATGTTCCTGCTTTCGCCCCACGCGACCATTGCGTGAATTATAAGGCCCATGGCCCGAGTCGCTGTCTGCTTTAGGGGAAGGATGGTGCACAGCTTGGAGTTGCTGAAGTTTGAGCCCATCCTTGCCGGGGCCTGGCCGCACGCGATGCCTTTGTTCAGGAGACTTTTCAGGCCAGGGTGCCAAACCATGGGGTGGTTCACTTCCACACCTAGGTCCCATGCTACTCTGTGCTTCATTTCCATTTGTGGGTCTGACGCTGCCATCTGGTTTATGGCCATGCTTGGGTCCCACACTGTGTTGTGCACTATAGTCACGCCTGTGTTCCTTGTGGCTGTCTGGCTGATGTTCCTGCCTTTGCCTCACACCGCCTTTGTGGCTAGGAGAAGGCCCAGGCCCCCTGTCACGGTGTGGTTGAGGGGCTGGCCTGTTCCCCGCACCATTGTGGTGCCAATGGTACCACTTATGGTTGTCTGTGGGCTGCGCGCCAGAGCTCCCTTGGGCACTGGTGTCTGTTGTGCCGCCGATGCTCTGCCTCCGCCCATGACACTTCTCCTTCTCAACAGCTGCCTTCCTTCTTGGTGCTTCCTGGGACTGCACCACTGTCCTCTCACACTAATGAGGACTGCCTCTCGCCTTGCTGCTTCTGGTCTTCCTCCTGCCACAGATGCTGGCTGTCAGAGGACCTAGTAGCTGAGTGAGCGGCGGGCCAGCAGCAGGGGGGCCTGTTTTATAGGGCCCACAGCAAAGGCGAGACAGTGGTGGCCACTGTGACCTCAGCAAGCCTCTGTGATAGAGTGGCCCATGAGTGTCCAAATTTGGGTGGCTGTGTTGGAAGTAGCCTGGAAGATGCCTGGACAATGGGGGCATCTTCAGCCCTAATTCCCATGTGCGCTTTGTGCTCTGAGTGAAGAATTTCTTCCCCACGTCAAATGTAATTTAAATCCTCCCTCCATTTGTTCAAAGCCATGATTCCTGTTTCCATGGCTACACTCCCTGACAGAGTCCCTCTCCGGCTTTCTTTTAGGCCACTTTTATGGGTGAGGTTAGGTGGCAAAAATGCAGGACCTAGCAAATTGCAGCCCTACCTACCTTGTTCCCCATGTTCCACATGACCTTTTCCAGCTCAGGCTCTAGCCTCTGATCAGTGTAACAGAATCATAGAAACATTAAGGTTGATACAGACCTCCAAGATCATCTGGTCCAACCATCACCCTGCTACCAATGTCACCCACTAAACCATGTCGCTATGCACCAGGTCCAACATTTCTTTGAACACCCCCAGGGACTTGGACGCCACCCATTCCCTGGGCAACCTGTTCCAATGCCTGACCACTCTTGCTGAGACGAAATATCTCCTACTTGTTTGAATTGTTGAAGAACAGTGCCTACGCTGAGTCTAGGACTTTTCAGCTTCTCACTCTGCCCTGCCAGCGAGGAGGCTGGGTGTGCAGGAGGAGCTGTGAGGGGACAGAAGCAGGACAGGTGACCCCAACTGGCCAAAGGGATATTCGCCGAGGCAATCAGCTCCGGGGCAGACGCGTTCTGTAGCGGAGCGGGGGATCGAGGCAGGCAGGGCTTTTTTTTCCGGCATCGAGGCCACTCGAGGCAGCCGAGGGAGCCGCCAGGACCCAGCAGCCCTCGTGAGGGAGGCTGATGAGGCGCGGGCGGAGCCAGCAACGCCTCTCTACCCTGACGTTCAAAAGCAGCCCCTAGGGAGCGCGAGCAACCAGGAGCGCAGCGAACAGGATGGGCAAACAGGGCGTGGCATGTCAGAAGGGCAGAGCACGGCAGTTGGCGCGGCAGTTTGCGCAGGCAGGGCACACTCAGGCAGGGCAGAGCGTTCTGCCCCGCCCATAAGAACAACTCATTTAATGGCTGTCTACCACTAGCTAGGCCGCAATGGTCTACACTAGGCAGAGAGCTCTCTCTAGAAAGTCTGTAACCACCCAGACTGCCTGCCTGCTCAAAAATGCAGCGGATGCAGGGAGTGTCTGAGCCTGTTGCTACCATCTGAGGGAGGCAGATACTGTGTGTGTGTGAGGTGCGAGCAGGTGGATGACCTGGTCTGCCTGGTGGCAGAGCTCAAGGAGGAGGTTGAGGGCCATCAGGGAGTGTGAGCGGGAGATAGACTGGTGGAGCAACTCCCTGAAAGGCCTGAAGGAGAGGTACTAGGGTGAGACACCCCAAATGGGGGTGGACCCCCTGCCCTGTTGCTGTCGGGCAGAGGGAGGGGACCTAGGAGTTGAGGAGGAATGGAGACAGGTCCCTGCTCGACCTCACAGGCAACGACCCCCCCCTACTGGCCCCACCTTCCCAGGTGCCCTTACAGAACAGATTTTAGGCCCTGGAGCTTGAGAGACTGGTGGGAGAGGACGAGGTAGAAAGTCTACCCAGGAGGATGCCTAGGGTGAGGAAGTCAACTCCACGCCTCAAGATTGCCTCCACCAAGAAAGACAGAAGGGTAATCGTTGTAGGCGACTCCCTTCTCAGGGGAACAGAGGGTGCTATTTGTCGGCCTGACCCTACCCATAGGGAAGTCTGCTGCCTCCCTGGGGCCAGGGTCAGGGATGTTGCCAGAAAGCTTCCCAACCTGGTTCGCCCCCATGATTACTATCCTCTTTTGATAGTCCAGGCTGGCAGTGGTAATACTGAAGAGAGAAGCCTGAAGGCTATCAAACAGGACTTTAGGGGACTGGGATGGTTAGTGGATGAAGCGGGAGTATAGGTGGTGTTTTTGTCCATCCCTGCAGTGGCAGGGAGGGGTACAGAGAGGACATGGAAAGCCCACCTGATAAACACATGGCTTAGAGGCTGGTGCTAACACAGAAATTTTGTTTTTTTTTTGACCATGGGACGCTTTACTCGGCGCCCAGCCTGATGGCCGCAGACGGGTCCCACCTATCTCTAAGGGTGTCCTGGTTTCAGGTAGGACAGAGTTAATTTTCCTCCTAGTAGCTGGCAGGGTGCTATGTTTTGGATTAGGATGAGAAGAGCGCTGATAACATGCTGATGTTTTAATTGTTGTAGAGCAATGCTTACACCAAGCCAAGGACTTTTCAGCTTCTCGCTCTGTCCTGCTAGCGAGCAGGCTGGGGGTGCAGCAGGAGCTGGGAGGGGACAGACCCAGGACAGCTGACCCAAACTGGCCAAAGGGGTATTCCATACCATCTGACGTCATGCTGAACAATATATAGGGGTGGCTAGCCGGGGTGGGGGGCTGGCTGCTCGGGGATAGGCTGGGCATCGGTCGGTGGGTGGTGAGCAATTGCATTGTGCATCACTTATTTCGTACACATTATTACTATTAATACTATTATTATTATTATTATTATTATTATTATTGTTATTATTTTTCCTGTCTTAATAAACTGTCTTTATCTCAACTCACAGGCTTCACTTTCCCGTTTCTCTCCCCCATCCCGGAGAGGGAGGGGGGAGGGTGAGCGAACGGCTGTGTGGTGTTTGGCTGCCAGCCGGGCTAAACCACAACAAAGGGGAAAATGGATCCTAGCCCAGGAGCTGGCAGGGCTTATTGAGAGGGCTTTAAACTAGGTAAAAAGGGGGACGGGGCTGAAATAAGGCTTGTTAGAGGTGTGCCAGGGGGAACAATGGCAAGGCCAGGGGAGAAGGCAATGGCCCAACTGAAGTGCATCTACACTAATGCATGCAGCATGGGTAACAAACAAGAGAGCTGGAAGCCATCGTGCAGCAGGCAGGCTATGATTTGATTACCATCACAGAAATGTGGTGGGACCACTCTCATGACTGGAGTGCTGCAATGTCTGGCTATAGGCTCTTCAGAAGGGACAGGCAGCAAAGAAGGGATGGTGGTGTGGCTCTCTATTTTAGAGAGTGTTTTGATGTTGTGGAACCCAAGGCTGAGACTGGGAATGATAAGGTTGAGTCCCTATGGATTAGGATCAGCGGGAAGGCCAACAAGGCAAGCATCCTGGTGGGGGTCTGTTATAGACTGCCAAACCAGGATGAGGAGACAGATGAGGAATTCTACAGGCAGCTGGCAGAAGTTGCAATATCATCAGCGCTCGTTCTCGTGGGGAACTTCAACTTCCCAGACATATCCTGGAAGTACAACACAGCCCAGAAAAAGCAGTCTAGGAGGTTTCTGGAGAGCGTGGAAGATAGCTTCCTGACGCAGCTGGTTAGAGAGCCTAGCAGGGGAGGTGCCCCGCTAGACCTTCTGTTCACAAACAGAGAAGGACTGGTGGGAGATGTGGTGGTTGGGAGCTGTCTTGGGCAGAGTGACCACGAAATGGTAGATTTCTCTATTCTTGGCGAAGTCAGGAAGGGGATCAGTAAAACCGCTGTCTTGGACTTCCGGAGGGCAGACTTTGAGCTGTTCAGGACACTGGTTGGCAGAGTCCCTTGGGAGGCAGTTCTGAAGGGCAGAGGAGTCCAGGAAGGCTGAGCACTCCTCAGGAAGGAAATCTTAATGGCTCAGGAGCGGTCTGTCCCCACGTGCCCAAAGACAAGCCGGCGTGGAAGAAGACCGGCCTGGCTGAACAGAGAGTTGTGGCTTCAGCTTAGGAGAAAAAAGAGGGTTTATGATCTTTGGAAAAGAGGGCAGGCCACTCAGAAGGATTATAAGGATGTTCTTAGGATGTGTAGGGAGAAAATTAGAAAGGCCAAAGCTCATCTGGAGCTCAATCTGGCTACTGCTGTTAAAGACAACAGAAAATGTTTTTATAAATACATTAACACAAAAAGGAGGACTAAAGAGAATCTCCATCCTTTACTGAATGTGGGGGGAAGCTTAGCGACAAGAGATGAGGAAAAGGCTGAGGTATTTAATGCCTTCTTTGCCTCAGTCTTTAGTGGCAAGACCAGTTGTTCTCTAGACACCCAGTACCCTGAGCTGGTGGAAGGGGATGGGGAGCAGGATGTGGCCCTCACAATCCACGAGGAAATGGTTGGCGATCTGCTACAGCACTTGGATGTACGCAAGTCGATGGAGCCAGATGGAATCTACCCAAGGGTACTGAGAGAACTGGCAGAGGAGCAGGCCAAGCTGCTTTCCATCATTTATCAGCAGTCCTGGCTATCAGGGGAGGCCCGTTAGTTTGACCTCAGTGCCAGGGAAGCTCATGGAGCAGATTATCTTGAGCGTCATCACGCGACACTTGCAGGGCAAGCAGGCGATCAGGCCCAGTCAGCATGGGTTTATGAAAGGTAGGTCCTACTTGACGAACCTGATCTCCTTCTATGACAAAGCGATGTGCTTAGTGGATGAGGGAAAGGCTGTGGATGTGGTCTACTTTGATTTCAGTAAGGCTTTTGGCAATGTTTCCCACAACATTCCCACAACAAGAAACTGGCTGCTCTTGACTTGGACTGACATACGCTTCATTGGGTTAGAAACTGGCTGGGTAGCCAGGCCCAAAGAGTCGTGGTGAATGGAGTCAAATCCAGTTGGAGGCCAGTCACTAGTGGCGTCCCCCAAGGCTCAGTACTAGGGCCAGTTCTCTTTAACATCTTTATCGATGATCTGGATGAGGGGATCGAGTGCACCCTCAGTAAGTCTGGAGACAACACCAAGTTAGGTGCATGTGTCGATCTGCTCGAGGGTAGGAAGGCTCTGCAGGAGGATCTGGATAGGCTGGACCAATGGGCTGAGGCCAACTGTATGAAGTTCAAGAAGGCCAAGTGCCGGTTCCTGCACCTGGGGCACAACAACCCCAAGCAGAGCTACAGGGTGGGAGATGAGTGGTTGGAAAGCTGCCTGGCTGAGAAGGACCTGGGAGTATTGGTTGGTAGTTGGCTGACTATGAGCCAGCAGTGTGCTCAGGTAGCCAAGAAGGCCAATAGCATCCTGCCTTGCATAAGAAACAGTGTGGCCAGCAGGTCTAGGGAAGTGATTGTCCCCCTGTACTCGGCTCTGGTGAGGCCGCACCTCAAGTACTGTGTTCAGCTTTGGGCCCCTCGCTACAAGAAGGACATGGAGGTGCTCGAGCGAGTCCAGAGAAGGGCAACGAAGCTGGTGAGGGGTCTGGAGAACAAGTCTTATGAGGAGCGGCTGAGGGTGCTGGGGTTGTTCAGCCTGGAGAAGAGGAGGCTCAGGGGTGACCTTATTGCACTCTACAGGTACCTTAAAGGAGGCTGTAGTGAGGTGGTGGTTGGTCTATTCTCCCACGTGCCTGGTGACAGGACAAGGGGGAATGGGCTAAAGTTGCACCAGGGGTGGTTTAGGTTGGATATTACGAAGAACTTTACCGAAAGGGTTGTTAGGCATCGGAATGGGCTGCCCAAGGAAGTGGTTGAGTCACCATCCCTGGAGGTCTTTAAAAGACGTTTACATGTTGAGCTTAGTGATATGGTTTAGTGAAGGACTTGTTAGTGTTAGGTCAGAGGTTGGACTAGGTGATCTTGGAGGTCTCTTCCAACCTTGATGATTCTGTGATTCTGTGATATAGTGGAGAAGTTTTAATTCTGACCATCGAACATTCACGTTAGATGTTGTATTAGCATACAATGTATTTTATGTAAATTTATCTTTTTCTAAACTGATTCCATACAAATTTGCCCAAGCCTACTTTCTAATCATGATGGATATATTCTGATTAGGAAAATTGACTTTTATCGCAAGTGACATAAATTAAAAACTGAAGGATAAATACACACCTAATGGAGTGGTGGCATGCTGAGGATATTTCATTTGCAGATGAGAAAGCTCATGAAGATTGTTTATCAGAAAGCTATGTGAAAATATATTATTGTGACTTGAATTGCATTTTGCCCTGAAAAGATACAGTTTTTTAATATGCGTGATAGTCACATAGACTGAAGCATTAGTGAGTAGTTAATATTTTCTTAGCACTGTTTGTTATGAAACTACCTTTGACGTACACCACATAATGTTTCCAGTTGATTAGTCTAATTATATACACATAGTTTTATCAGAGCTTTGTGAGACTGGAGATACCCATGTTTGCTTAATGTTCGACAAGCACAATTCAAAACCCTCCAGGCTCACCAGGCCTTTTTCCATAATCTTTAATTGGGAAAAGTAAGCCTTAAGAGTTTTGAAATGCCATGCTGAAATTGAACTCAGAGGCTGGTAACACTAACCATCAAACTCCCCATGTAAGCCCGCAAATAATAATACATAACCCTTACCACCGACAGCCCCTCCAGATATTTGACTACTAGTTTTAAAATATGCAGCCAGAACACAATTAGTCTACTAAAGTGTATTTTGAATAGTAAAAGTGCAAAACTCTGATCTTATTTTAGTAAACATAAGCACAAAATCTTAATTATTTATAATATTTTCAAGACAAATATTGTTTTGCTATTTTCTCTCAATAGTTTATGTTAATTGTTTCTTAAGTATTTGAGGAAAACTGTTGTGGAGAACAGGTAAGTTTATGAATGTACTTGTGTTTCATCAGATGCCACAATAGGGACAGGGTTATGATCATTCCTTTCCCATTTCTTCATCCGTTTCAGCTACCTTTCTAAATTCTGCACATCACAGAAGGTTTGTATGGGTGGCTTTAAGTTGCACCCCAAGAAACTGATTCTCACATGCCTTCATGCTTTTCTTATGTTTTTTTTTTCCTTTCAAACTTTTTGGAAGCTCTGACCAATTCTTTCTATTCATCCTGCCACTGACTGGCAGGAGAGTTCTCTGAGTGTCTAAAGACTTGATAATCTTTTAAAAAGGTAAAATCTAGAGAGTAGGATATTGAAAGGCAAGTAAGGGCATGAGGCTGTTTATGCTCTTTCTACCTTATTTTTCATCTTCTGTTGATTTAAGTTTATTTCAGAATGGTGATGACACGTGGAATAAGTGAGAGACATTTATTAAAAAGTGCTTTCTTTAAGGTGCAGATAATTTGATTTGTTCTTAGAAAGGAAAGAGGTATTGTTTGTTCTCAGACCTCATCTGGGCACATACATGCTGAGCTGTGTGAGCTCCAACAGTGCAGTAGACATTTAAACAGTGATCTCCAAGCTGTCAAAGCTTGTGGCAAAGCATATTGTTGGAGGATTCAAGGTTGCTTATTGAAACACTGTCAAGGAAAGTATCATTTAGTAGGCTACAGTAAATGTTATGTATAATTGTAAATACATTGTCCTAAGCACTGAGGAAAACCTAAAATATAAGTACTAATGAAAGAATTCAAGGTGTTCACCAATTTTAATGAAGGCTTCTTAGGATGACAGCATTTCAATCATGTTTTGAAATACATTTATTATACTTTTGGTCAACCTCTCTTAAAATTTATTGTAATATTCTATTTGCCATTTATTGACACTCTTATAGTTTCTTTTTATCTGCACATGTAGACTATGGTTCTTTTAAAAAAGCTTTGCAATGTTAGGTATACTGTGATGTCATTTTTAGGTATATTTTGCAGTTGTACTGAAATTTATTCAGCAACTGGAAGAAGACTACTTAGATGTAGAAGTGTGAGTTTACTAGTTGTGTAACATGCAAAAGTGTTGATAAAGTAGGTAAGAGGCATAAAAAAACTATGCAGACCTGGTGAAAGTAAGGCAGATGAGAAAGATGGTTTTATTTATTTATTTATTTATTTATTTATTTCCATTTGATCTAAGAATATTACACATAACACTACATAATTGAATTAGTATATTAAAATCTTGGTATTAGGTTCAAAAATCTGAGTGAGAGGCTCAATGATAAAAGGCTGTTAAAATTTAATTTCTTGTAAGTGGGATTTGAAGAAAATATCTGTGGGTTCATAGCTGTAGGGAAATGAAAGATTTTGTTTGAAGAGTGAGAATAGAAGAGGAAGTGGATGTTTTCTTTGTGCCATTGTTTTGTTGGGATTCTGTTTTTTTTTATTATTA
>NC_066396.1:81612281-81629781 GCF_013377495.2 Cygnus atratus
CTTTTCATGACTCATACTGCCGCCAATCTGTTCATATAGATGAATCTTGCTTCCTTCTGTACACATCACATCAAATGTTATTATTGCTTTTATTAATTTGAAATAGCTAGGATTTTTACCTAGGTGACTTTCAGCTAATTTATATTGTGTATACTATATGTATTTTATAGTAACAATAGTGACTTCTGGTCCAGGAATAACTAGAAAATGTGGAACAACTACTGTACGGTGATCTGATGAATTTGGGATAACTTAATGTGCATAATCAGCCAACTGTATAGATCACTGATGCTTTTCTCACTGCGTACATTCTTTGTGTTTCCGTTCATTGTGTTTATTGGAGTGTATGGTTATACAAATAAGCTTTTAGAGTACATATATGTGAACATGCATGTAAACCAAAATCATTTTTTTATTAGGGTTCTAGCAAACCTTTGCATGTTTGTTGAGTCAAATATCAACAGCAACAAAAAAATGGTACTGTATGATTTGTTTGACCAATTAAAATCTAGTTTGAAAGTCAAATACGAAAGCTTAATACATGCAACAGCCTAATAATAGATTATAGAAGTTTTGAGAGATTTAGTCAAATAACTGAAACCTTCAAATATAGCATAAACTTGTCAGGGACATACCAGAATGTAGCAGGAATTAGTAACTTGAAATTACAGTGAATTATTGAGATGGTTGTAGTGATTGAGAAGCCTCATAAGACACAGAAAGGGTTGATGATCACCTCATTTACTGTCAATAACTTCCTAAACTCCTGCCTGGTTCACAATGAAGAGGTAAGTCAGTATTACACAGTAAGACTTATATCCTGCTCCTACTAAGTGGCAAATTTTTACTTGCATCAAGGAGGGGGTCAACCTGTGACACCCAGAGGATTTATTATTTCTGTTTTGTTTTGTTTTGTTTCATTTGTTTGTTTGTTTTCCACAGTTAAAGACCAACGGTCAGGTAGCCAAGAGGAATCATCTGAAATGTGGCATCGTTACTTGGCATCTCTCACTGTCTTTTATTAGGTATTATACGAAAGCTAGCCGAGATTAATAGCTTTTTCCTTTTATGAGAATTAGTAAAACTGAGCTGGGCTTACTGAAATTATGTTTGTAAAGGTCAGATATTCAAAAACCTTGTCCTGGCTTTTTACATAAAGACTTGAACGCTTCCAAGAAAACAATATAAATATACGGAAACTGTATTTTAAATATATTAAGTATCTAATTGTCAAATTACATATTACGTATCATCAGAAAAAAAAAATCCTGAAAAGTAGCAATAATAGTGGCAGATGTCTTTCATTGTCATATTGGTAGCATTTATTATACTGTGCTATTTAGCACTGTTTTACTTAAAATCTGTGTATTATATGTGGCAGGGGGAATTATGTATTAATAGGTCAGTTTATGCAAGGGGCTTCTTAAACTATTTTTTATCTGCCTTTCAGTCTTGAAATTTTGTGTTGTGTTTTTAATAATTTATTTTTATTTTGGAAATAACATTTTTAAATGTAGCTTTCTGTATGAATTTTTATATATACTTATGTATAAATATATCTATACACACACACATATATTTGTGTTTGATTTTAAAATCAATGAGTGTCATTGAGTCCACTTCAGGACTAATTATATCGACTGTGTATTTGCAGTTAATAAGCTTAGATACTAGGGGAAAAATCAGTGAAAAAGATTACACCACAGATAATTAATAAAAATCAATTAGTTTGTTAATGAGTACTCTGCCATTACCCAAGGTGGCAGAAACCAGCTGGGGGAAAAAAAGCAGTATCCCTGAATAGGACATTTTAGATGCCTGAACTCTGCTGAGAATTTCAAAGGAAATAACTATAAGAAGCAGCACTACTTGGGTTAAAACTGGCTAAGTTTTCTCTTGAGATTGCACCTCCCCTAGCTAATAAATCTAGTAAAAAGTGATTCACCTTTAGTGTATGCTATAAACCATTTTCTGATGCCTTAAGTACATTGCTCACCACCCTGTGTTAAAAACAAAACCCATAGTTGTAAATGTCAATGACTAGGATTGTTAGAGCTCTTGTATCTCCTCGCTTTAGTGTAAAAGCTGGAAACACCCATTACCTCTCAGATGACTTTAGGATAACATTTTGCATTCGGATATATAAGTGACATAAAGTCAAACATGATCTGACAGAGAAATGCAAAATGCGTTCAAATAGTCCTTGGACTAAAATAGAAAAGTTTAATGGCAATGTTTATCTGTTTGAAAGTATACTTCTGTAACACAAAATACACAATATATTTCTGTCATGTTTCTTTTCTTTCGTCCATTCTCTTAAGCCGTTTTCAATTTAATCAAAGTTTTGCTGACCACAAAAAACACATATATAATTCATATGCACCTGGTCAGCTATATGATTTATTTTTGTTACCTTGTGTTGATGTATTGGAAAGAAATAGATATTTTAGTGGTAAGAGGGAGGAAGAAACTTGGATTTTGAATCAATCTGTATAATTCACATTTTGTTATTATTTTCAAGAAACAATGGAAATTAACTAGACATAAAAAGTTAAAGTGTTGATGTCACTAAAAGTCAAACTCTCTGTTTGACTCAAAATAGATGTATGCCACAGCAAGAGAATTTCTGTTTTCAAATTTGGATATCCAAAAATGGATGCAAATTCTTCAAGGCGTATTTTGTGTGTGAAAGGAGTGCTTCTGTTGCTATATACAGTACAGACATGAAGTAGGTAATAATATTATTTTTATAATTCTAAAATAAATTTAAAATTCATCCAGTTTTGTAAACTGTGACATGGATTTCATTGTGAGCAATTCTACATTCAGGTGCATGACAGGTTATCTTAATGATTTGAAGTTCTAATAAATGATTTGTGAAGAGTAGTTTGCTTTCATTAACACTGTGATTTAAATTTTTTCAAATGATATAATGGTAAACATCTTTTCCATCTTTGGGGTACTAAAAGACTTTTTTTATTTTTTAATATTGTCAGATGGGACCCAAGAAGCCTGTATACAGCTGCATATCTGTTTCTCTTTATTTCTTTTTATCTCAGTTTTCCTTCTGTAATATGTAAATTACTATGGTTTTCTTTGGAAACACACCTTTAAGCACAGTTAAAGTTATCTTATTAAATTTTGCTTCAGAGAATTTTTTGTTTGTTGGCTCAAGCCTGAGTCAAATCTGATGCGTTCTTAAATATTATGAATAGTATAGATTCAGTTGTTTTACATGACCATGTTCTCTGATTGACTTTTTAAAAATTATTGTCTAATTAAAAACATAAACATAACAGATAACATACCACCAGCATAGTTTCCTCATTACACTGCTTACTATCAAAGGTATATTTCTCATTGGGTTGTATATCTATGGCAGGTAAAGACTGTCAGAATGTAGTCTTTGTGTTACATTAAATATTCACATTAGGTGCATTCTTCTTATAAATTGAGACCAGAAATGTTCCATATTTACATAACTATCTTAATTTTTACTTAAACATCTCAATGTTAAGGAACTTGTGACGAGCCTATTACTTTTTCTTGTATAATACATTGTGGAAAGAGCAGAGAGTTGTGAATGATGGTGTTCCTGGAAATATACTGTACCTTTAACATTTTTAGTGTTAGTTAAATTTTCCATTTTTAACCTTCAGTAATCTAGGAAGCAATGGACTACTTTAATGTGATTCTTGACACTCATTAACCCTTGATTACCTTTTCCATCAACCAGCAGAAGCAGGTCCTTGGCATTTATTAGATATTGATAACTATCAAGGCCAGTAAGTGCAGAACCTCATGTTATTAGATGTTGCCTGTGGAATTCTCAAACTGTGGAAATACTTCAGGAGGTATCAAGCTGAGAGTGTGCCACAGAAGGTATACAGCATGTTTAATTTCAACTCTCAGACTGCAGTTTGCCTGACCATCCATGGTGGCAGATTTATCCAGACCACTCAGTGTTCTTATTTGTGAATGTTTTTTGTAGTTTTGCAATATTTGCATGCATCGCAGAATGTGCTCCAAATTCATTGCAGATTATAAGTTAATAGTAACATTATATAGAGAATATTATTCTTCATGTTCTTATCGCTTGTTTGATAGTCTGTATTATTAGTGCAGTAAACCACTTCACTTAACAGCAGGGCTATTTGTAGGAAAGCGTATTGAGAAAACAGCCTGTTACCAACACAGCTGTTTACCTCTGCCACTCTGACTATAGAATAAAGATCAATGAGATGACTTGACTGTATAGTATTTTCCATTTGTACAATTGAGAGTGCTGCAGGACCATTAACAGAAGCATACTAGCCTGTGATGTGTAAATGATAAAAATGTTTGATAAAATCAACAAAGTTAGCTTTTACTGAAAAAAAAAAATCAGAACAATATTTTTGTACATGTGACGGTCTCAAGAGAAAAAAAATGGGAAGGTTTTTAGAAAGAGAAAATATCCTCTTAGTTGACCAGTTGATACAGCTAGATAAATTGAATACTTTGGGAAGCTTGTTCTCCGTCCCCTCCAACTTCAACAGTATCACTCTACCCAAGAAAAAATATTACCTGATCTTACAAACCTTAAGATACTGGAATATATTATTCATTGCAAACTATTTCCTCAGCTGTAATCATTATGGTCAATATCAGAAAATAGGTGACTGCTATTCTTGATGACGCTTTAAGTGCTTACATTCAGTATGAACTTTAATTTGCCTAATGGTCTGGCACTCCATATAAGGAGGTTTTTTTTTTAGACTCAGGTAATATTTGCAACTCTGGAAAAGCATTCAATTACATATCTAACTGTAGTCAAGTACTGAGACATTGAACTGAAGTTTGCTGAAGAGCACAGTTATTTTCTCTGTTTCCTTTCCACGTAAGAGAAAACTATTAACCACTGAACCTCTTTTTCGCAACTTGCAATCACATTTATTTCAAGGTATTGCTAGAATTAGAAGTTTCATTTGGTCCTATTTTGGTAAATGATGATAAAAACTAGTTTGTTTGTTTGTTTTGTTTTGTTTTTGTTTGTTTTTGTTTTATTTAAATTGCACTACAAAGTAGTTTTGCAATAGTGGTTCAGGGTTAATTAGACCACAATACTAGCATTTCTTCAAAGATCAAGTTAGGTTCAAGTTATTGAAGAGAACCACTGTTCTGGGTGAAAGCTAAATATTGAAGTCAACTGATCATGTTGAAGAAGGAAGATGCTTCACAGATGAGGAGCAGGGATGTCTGGGAGTTATAGGAAGAAAAAGGATAAGGTTCTAGCACATTTTATAAATGTTCTCTGCCTGAGTGTCTTCCATCATTTGTTCAATTCCAGTATATTTCACCTGTGGTTGTAGTAAGTGGAGGTGCAAAGTGTTGCATTCTAGTGTGCAGGCTCCAGAGATTGATTTATGTTTCTAGAGAAGTGCTGGCAACCTCTTATGCATTGCTGGTAGACTTGGACTTGGCATGTGGGTAGTGACAGTGACCCAAAGTTTGCTTCTAATGGTGTGTTGAAAGTTTAGACAAAGGATGGAAGGTGGATTATGGGGAAACTTGTTTTATATTATGACCTCATGATATTTCATGCTCTTCAATCATTAACTTGTAAAAACTAGACAGAACATCAGACAATTTTTTTTATTTTTATTTTTTTTACATATTGCTATGTAGTTAGAATCCTTTTTATTCCACAAAATTTTCATTCTGTTTAACCCACACTTTGCAAAAGAAATACCTACTATGAACTGTTTTTGAACAGTGGATTGATATTTCAAAGGGTAAATCAAAACAAAACTTTTGTCTGTTACAACAAAATTAACTTGTGGAGCATTTTAATTATGATAAGAGGAAGATGAAAGTTCAAGTTCCTGGTCTGAATCAAGTAGTGCTAGAATTATGAATTCAGGTATTTTCAAACCAGCTGTGTGCTGTATGTGACTTTCAGGGAGAGAATTTGGGCTGTTAGTGGCAAGTGTGCTAGTTCCTGGACTGTTGACCATTTTGTAGTGTATTTTTTCAATCCAGAAATCCTTTACTGTGCCTAAGGAAAGCCTGATAAAAACTCATACATTATATGCACAGAAATTTTCACATCCAGTATTCCACAGTTTAGTTTGCATGTAGCTGAGTCCCAGGTCTCTGATACAAAAGCATGTTTTTTTTCCTCTCTTGTTTGGCAATGAATTGTGTGGGTGGGGGTTACTTTTCTTTCTTTCTTTTTCTTTTTCTTTCTTTCTTTCTTTCTTTCTTTCTTTCTTTCTTTCTTTCTTTCTTTCTTTCTTTCTTTCTTCTTTCTTTCTTTCTCTCTCTCTCTCTCTTTCCCTTTCTTTCTCTTTCTCTCTTTCTCTCTTTCTCTCTCTCTTTCTCTCTCTTTCTTTCTTTCTTTTTTCTTTCTTTTTTTTTTAAGAGATATATGATAATATATATATATTTTATATATATTTATATGATTAAAATAATTAGAATACTCTGGTGGCTTCAACTGATTTTTGCACTGTCACTGTACTTAACCAAACATTGGATCACTGTAAGATAAAGTAGAATTTGCTGAAACTCTGGTCTGAGGAGTAACAGGAATAGTAGCTTGCACATTAAAGAAGAGCAAAGCTATGCCTGAGCAATAAAAAATTACACCAGCATTTGTAGAAACAGACTTTTACAGAAATTGCTTATGGATTCTCTAGCCGGTGGTGAGACTGCATAAAATTCTGGTTACGTCAATGTATTAAGATATAGCAGAAATTAATCTGAAGGCAGGACCTGGTGAAAGTACAGTGAAAGACTTTGCTATTACTCCATTGCTTTGATCATGAGGTTTCAAACATATCTATCATCCTACATCTGTGAGGCTGTATTAAAAGGTTAATGAAGTTTTGTACCTTTTTGGACTTATTATAACTAAATTGCTGTCTCAGCAAATATGCAGAATTTAGCAGTCTGATATATCAGGAAACTGGTAGTGAAAAAAGTCTGGAAATTCATAGAATTTACTTTTGAATATATCTTAACACAGTTCTTAAAGGAGTAGCGTTTTAATGCTGTTGCAAACTACTGCACAATACTCATATTTCGGGGGGGGGGAATATTTTTTTTTAAAAGTGAAACTTTCATGTTTGAGCAACTGCAGCACTGTGATTTATATACAATTTATAGACCTTAGAAGCAAATGCTCATCTTTTTCATGGTTTCTGGAAGACAACTGGTTTGCATCAGTCTTGTACTGTGAGGCTCATATCCTAAGACTATGCATGTAATAGTGATACTGTCATGTGTTAAATGAGAATAGCTTGAAGTATTATTTTTTAAAAAATTGAAAGGTTGTGGCAGTAATAAAAAGGTTGAATGGTAATGTCTCTAATTGAACAGTAAGGCCTCTTTCCTATTAAGTCACTCTTTCATCTGTCTTTTTAATTATTTCATTATCATTTTGTACTGCAGTTCACAATGAAATGACCATTTGTGTTTAAGTGAAAGCTAATTATTAGGACTGAATTATTGTGCAGTTTATTGATCCCTATGGTGGATTAAGGGCTTTAAGTTCGTCTAGACAGAATAGTTAGCAAAATGACAAAAGGAAACATATAAGACCCTTGGGAAGAATCCCTACGCTCCATAAGCAATTAATGCCTGCCAGGTAATGGAATTTAAGTCTATACTAAATCCAGCAGTGCTTTGACATTTCAACTGCCTTATAAACACATTAGTCTAATGAATTAAGACTTATGAATTTTATTGATAAACAAGTAAGGACAGTTGCAAATGTAGGATATTTTTAGCCCTCCATTGATTAAATGAAATGTAGATAATTTTCCTTCCAAATCTGATGAAAAATGAAATGTGCTCTGTGTAATGTTTATCGCTGTTCATTCTGCTCTCTGTTGATGGATGTGTATTAACAATTTCCATTTCCCAAAGAACACTAATCTCCCTTATGGATGTGAAAAGTTTATAGTGATAAACCAAGGGGAAAACAAAACAAAACAAAACAACAACAAGCACACACATACACACACATGAACACACAGAAAAAAAAAAAAAGAAAAAAAAAAAAGGTACTGCTGAGTAAGAAGCCAAAGTAAGAAGGCCATTCATCTCAATCCAGTGCTGGGCAAGTTTAAAAGCAATCTGTCATTATCCTGATGAGCAAGCCACAGCTTGTGCTAAGTATACAGCCCTTTGCTGTTATTTATGTGTGTCCTTGAGTGGACTATGATCACACAAAGTGGTTTTACAGGGTCCTCCTTTCTTATGTAGCTTTTTGTCCATACGAACTTTGTTTTCAATGACATCTTAGGCAATGAGCCCACCTGGAGACCTGTTAAAAGAACAGGTCTTTTAACTGCAAATTATAGAGTCTTAGAACTTTACTTCAAATATTTTACTTTATAACAGTGTTCATGTTTGGTCATACTGACTATATATATATATTTTTTTTCCCTCTCTAAGCCCAGAAGGACAAACATTTGGGAAGGCAGGTAAGCACAGATAGATAGAGATCAAGCCGAACATAGGACTGAGCCCCAGGAAATGGGTGCTCTCTCCTTGAGTCTCTTTGTGACCTTCTCTCTACATAGGGCACCTCAGGTTGGGATTGCTATGTCTCTGCTGCAATCCATGTTTTGATCTCCCCATGCTTCAGAAAAGGGTCATTATCTTGGGAAGGAACTGGGCTAATTACTACATGGTGCCTTGGCACGGACTGGTTTGCATCTTCCCAGGGGGTATGTACCTGGAGTGATGGCTGATGCTTTCTCTTTATTTTATTTTATTTTTTTTGCATTGAAAATACAAGCTTTCCAGATGAGCAGAAGTCTTCTGTTTCACTCACAGTTGTATGTTACTTATACTGCAATGATGACTCGAAGCTGTTATCATTTTTAAGATAAAGTTGTGGGGCTGCAATTTGTATTCTATATACATATGTTATATATAGAATATATGTATACATATATATTTCTGATTAAATTCAGTTTAATTTTTTAATCTTCCTTTTCATGTACTTAATATTTAAATGAACTAAACCAAAACTATGACTACTGTGTAATATTTGGTAATTTAGCATGGTTGCATAAAGTGAACTTCATTTCAAATTTTTTTATCTGAAGGGAAAAAAACTAAAGAAAGCAATTTAAAGAAAAGTATTTCTAGTATGTCCCTTTGAGGGAAAAAAAATATATATATATTATATGTATATTAGATCATGAGTGTTTGGTCAAAACAAGTGAAATTAAAAAATAGTGCTACCTGACATGAATTAAGAAACGTCTATTAGATAATGACTTCATCAGCAGCAGAAAAATGTCTGCTCCTTCTGACATGGCATGGCATACCTGTAAAACACCCTGTGAAGTTTCCCCGGAAGAGTTTTCCTTGTGAGGAAAACTGGGCAATGGTCAACAGCTGCAGAGACCTGAAGAAGCACCAGTGTATTGGTCGCACTGCTGTACCTGGAAGCACGAGTTGTAATGCCTGTAACAACACCCACTGTGAAGTCCCTTGGTGTTTCTGTGCAACGGCCAAGGCAGAGTGAGGAGCAAGCAGTGGTGGAATCACTCTTCCAGTCTGCAGAATTATCCAAAGTAAATAGTATGCAAACAACCATAGGCATAAGACTGATTTCTCATCTGTAATGAAAATTATTTAAAAGGCAAACAGTAGCGTGCAAGAGAGGTGGACATAACTGGTGAAGAACAGTTTGGACAGTACACTTTGAGGGGAAGGACTTGTCCTTAAGACCAGAAAATTGTCACAAAGATTAAGTCTGCATCTGTAGTGGTTGACAGCTGGCTACTAGTCTAGTCTGTATTAGGAAAGCATATGCAATTGGAGAAAAAAAAAAAGAACTATAATACAACTTAAAATTACTTGAAAGAGATTCTTTTCCTTGTAAAATAATGTCTTTTTTTTTTTTTTTTGGTGGGGGTTTGGAGGGTTAGGGTTAGGGTTTGGGTTACGGTTTGTAGGGAAGATTGGGGGACAGGCATAACGCAAAGCTAAGCATCAAACATAATTTCGTAAATAAGTCGTGCTTATTGCTATATAAGATATATGTATTACGTAAATTATTGGCAAAATTTAATTTTTCTTTGATGTCTGAAGAGACTTTTGTTATTATGTGGCTTTAAGCAACTGCTAGGAGACTACTGAGATGACTGCTGCAGTGTAGGACCTTGAGAAAGTTAATTTCTGCTACTGTTTTTTTTTTGTTTGTTTTTTGTTTTTTTTTTTTTTGTGTACCATCAAAGAAAATGAGCAAAGCAGGGAAACTTGTAATGCTGTGTAAGCAAATGTACATAAAATATTTTTCAGTCGGATTTTGGAACTCTAAAAATCTCCAAAACATCTCAAATGCGATCACCCATAACCCATACTTTTTACTAATTTAACTATTTAGGAGATCAGCTGAGCCCTTGTATATGGTGGGGGCTATCTGTTCCAACCTTCTTCTTCCCTCAGTGCAAAAAGAATAGGTGCTGTTTAAATCAGTGTGCTGAATATGCCCTGTTTGCTAGCTGTCCAACCATGCAATGTCTTTCATTATTGAATCTGGTTCCTGGAATGAATATGATAAAAGACATGCTGGCTGATGGTCTTAGATTAACAATGAACCTAGTAATTGTCCGGAAATATATATTTAATTCATAAAAAGTCTTAAATCATGACATAATGGTGGGGAGGTTTTTAAAAGAAAATGAAATGCTAGTAATCACAAAATAATTGAGAATGTTGGAACTATTATTTTTCTTGACAGTATAAAACTTTTTACCATTTATTTGCCGACGTATAATTTTCATTATATTCATGTATGTAAAATAAAATTAATTTACACAGCAATTTTTCTAGAAAGTACCCACAGCTACAGAGCTAGGTCAGAGGAAGGAAAATAATGCATTGAGGTCTGTATTTTTGTAAGAGAATTAAAACTTTTACAGAAGAAAGATAGAAGAAATATATTGCACAAAATGCAACCACACATAAAATAATCGGTCATAATAGGATGAAATTAAGTTTTGAGAGATTAATGTTGACTGTTAATTAAAAAAAATAAAAAATCACTGACTCAGAATAGGTTCTGGAGTATTCTTTGAAAAGGTATCGTTTGTGTCATGTAAGCTATGATATTTCTAACTGCACTGAGAGATGTATGTAGCAGAAATTAAACTTTCACACCTCCTGTAACTCTTTCCTTTTCAATTGGTCTTTCATTCTTCCAGTATCCTATGTTACCTACAAGTCATCTTTAAACAGCCTGAGCTTAAACCTTTTCTTCTCTCAGGACTGTAAATTGAGACCACTGTATCAAAGATAAATTTTCTCTTTTTTTTAGTGGGTTTGATGTATTTTCTTTCTCCTCATGTTAGGCAATGGTGTACTGGTTATTCAGTTTAAAGACTTAGGGACTTATGGTTCTTTGTATGCTTTAGGTGGGTCAAAAGAGGAGCACTCAAAAACAGTTCTCAGGTGAGGTGTCTTCTGGCAGTAACTCTAAATTTTTGCCCAAATTTCTGGGGTAACATTTATACATAGAAAATTTCTTGAATTCAGTCTATCTTACACTGTGTTTGCAAACCAGGAATTGCTGCTGCTCCGCCTTCTATTTCCTCTGCTTAAGTACACAGCTACTTTCTCTGACATTTACCAAAGTGCCTGTTGTGAAGTTCATTTTCAGAATCAACATATTGGATCTAAAGGTGTTGAGACATGTTTTGTTTCTGTGAGTGTTGAAAGTTGTTGACTCCTGCTTTGATGTCCTGAATGTAAAGCTTTTGGCAAGCTAGGACAAATTCTTTCTGCTTTTTTTCCTATGAGTGGTTGATATGGCTGAATCTGGGCTTTTTTGGCTCCACTGGGTAATGGGATTTGAACATGGGAAGTGTATTGAGTCCAAGCCTTTTGACTGGCTTTTTCTCCTCAATATGAATTTCAGCTCAATTGACTATGAAGTTTTTATACTGTCTCATGCTTTGGTTTTCCCCTTCAAATCTACAAAATTTGCCTTGAGCAATCATCCTCTTCTATCTTATCTATTTGGGTGCTCATCGGTAATTCTGGCCTTCTCAAACAGCTCAATGACTAAATATTTTTGAGGGATCTAGTACTGCTACTGAGAGCTTCAGGTAAAGTCTCTCTCATTGCAAGACAGCTTGTCCCAGATGTACTAGAGTTATTTCATAAAAGAAACTGGTTAAATATTTGGAACTGAGTGCTATGGGCATGATTGTAGCTGTTTTCATCCACAACTGATGAGAACTACATCCTCCAAAGTTTTCTGAGCTGACCATTCATGTACACAAAAAAGTGCATGGATATTAATAAAATAAAATAAAATAAAATAAAATAAAATAAAATAAAATAAAATAAAATAAAATTATATCCTAATCAATACTAAAAACAAAAGAAAGAAAAAAAAAGCTTGTATTCTTCTTTAAAAGTTTTGTATTCCTATGCTGCAATTACACATTCCTTAAATTCCCTTATTTTAAAATTACCATAGGTGATTGAAAACATAGTGCTTAGATCCAGATTTATATATTCTGTAAGGAAAGAAATGCACTACTTCGAAGGAAAAAGAATTTATCAGTATAACATATTAAATAACAAGTTCTTAAGTGTGTTTCAAATTCCATTATAATTTTAGGAAACAAATTATGAAGTATAAGTTTATTCATCTTGCTAACTTCAGACAATATGGAACTTTGCAGAAAATAAGGCTGTGAGAATTAATTGATATAGGTAGTCTGTTAGAAGTACTAAAATTGTGCAGACCACATTTGACTGGAAATTAGGTGCCTACTGCACTGTAACCTCTGTCTACATTATTAACTAGTGTAAGATTGTATTAGAAATAGGCTGTGCTCTCTCCAAGAGCTGATATGCATTAATTTATCACAGAAGTACAAAAAAATAAGATTATATTTTGACAAACATTCAAAAGTTTGAATGCAAAATTGAACCTTTTATACACTTATTCCTGCAGCTTTCCTGGCTGTTTTTTCCTCGTTCAGTATTCCTCCCAGCAGTCATCTGCTTCATAACCTGAATTGTTGTCCCACCTGTGTCAGTCACAGGATGTTGTTGAGGAGTTCAACCCTTCTCTTATGTTAAGACAAGGAAACGTATGGCTGACTTCATCAGCCATGTGTCACACACACCCTACTGATGTAAAGACAGCATAACTGAGAAATTGCCCATTACTTTAAAAGGGACAGATGCTCTTGCCATCCAACTCTGTAGAGCCAATTCTGCCTTGCAGACATACAGTTTAACACTATAAAGTAGCTATTTAAAGAGCCATTATTGTGCTGTCAAGCCAAAAAGATGTTTTTAACCACACTACAATTTTCAAATTCTCCTATTTCAGGCAAACCAAGTCCAATCAAACATTCTGAAGTTATTTCTGAAATCTCAGGGAGCTTTCTTTTCCCTTGATATGTCACAGAGGAATCACTGTTGGTTTTGAATCTTACCACATTTGAAGACAAAAATATCACTTTTGACTTCTTTTGAAAAAAAAAAAAAGTCAAAAAAATTTTTTTTGACTTTTTTTTCACTATTTTTGAAAAGGAAAAACAATTCTGATTTCATAGTCTTCAAATGCAAGTACTGCTTCTCCTTTGAGTGGGAAAGAAATGTCTTCTCCATCCTGCTTGTTCTGGAATGTCCCACTTAGATTTTGTTGTTGTTGTTTGTTTTGTTTGTTTCCTTTTTAAGATTCCAGGTCATGCAGCACATCATGTTTGCCACTCAGAGTTCTCAGATCAGAAGGGAATTTAGGTGTGAATCTGTCTACCTGTACCTTCTGGATGTCTACACAGTTCTCAGCACTTCATGCCTTTATCTCTGCTCATCATACTCATAAAATCTGTTTTTATGTTACCAAGGGAAATCCAAGGACTTTGACTGAGCAAGGGCAGAAGAGGATCTGGAGTTACATAGGAAGCATAAAAAGCTTCGTTTCTGCTTTACATTGTTCAGTATATTCTCAGCTTTCTGAATGTAGTATTTGCCACTCTGCTGAAGTGGTAAGCACTCTACAGAGGAAAGTATTATTGAAATTGAAAAATTAGAACAAATGAAATTGTTAGTGTTTGATAAAGAAACATCTTCTGTAAAAAGTTTTGCTGGTCCTGGAAAAGAAGTAAACCATTTTTCTTATGATAAAAGGTTCTGTTATTTGGCACAGTGCTTGATTTTTATTACTCAGTAATCCTCCTTCTAGTCATCATAAAGCCTTGAACGAGACTTTCTCTGACTTAGTTTCTATTCAGAAATCAATCATAAGTAGCTTCCTGGAAAAGCTATGTGAATGCATCTCTGTGACAGGATCCCCATTCTGTATTTTTCTGTTACCTTTCAATCAGATAGTACCTCACTGAGGTGTTTTATTTATGTCATGTGATGACTCTTAAGGCACATAGAAGTCTAGTGACTATGATGAAACATCAAATACACAAAGCCCAGCTAATTTTACCAACCTGTTTTCACCTCCTCCCAAACATTAGATATGAGGAAGAAATTCTTCAATCACAGGGTGAGGCACTGGAACAGGTTGCCCAGAGAAGCTGTGAATGTCCCATCCCTGAAGATGTTCAAGATGAGGTTGGTTGTCCTGGACAACCTTATCTGGTGGGTGGCATCCCTGTCCAAGGCAAGGGGGTTGGAACCAGAGGGTGTCAGCCTAACAGTGAGAAATTCCCCTTTCATTTCTTTCATTGTGGTTGGCCTAGACAGTGTAGTGCTGGTTCGTAGGGACTGCTTCTTTGGTTTATTCAAGACTTATATCCTAAAACTTTCCTTTTATTGTTTCTTTGTCCAGTGAGAACATTGCATCCGTGGGCTGTAATTTAATGTGAGTGGGAAAGAAGAGGGATATTTTTCAACAAGTATTTTCTGTATAGCCAGAAGGTGGATAAAGATTTCAGTCCTTCCAGACTGCTTTTCCTCAATCTTTCAAGATGCTAGAAGCAAATATAATGTTTCTACATGTCCTCAGTAGGCTGAAGGATCTGCTGGTTTTCAGATTTTTAGGTGAAACACTTCCTATATGTAGAGTATTCTTATTTGTATTAAACTTAATACCTACCCTTTCATAAATATACACAGTTTACTTGTTATGTTGAGTAATGTAGAAAAGAATTAAAGAGGTATCACCTTCAGAACAGAAACATTTCTAGGCTGCTTTATGAGAAAAGAAATATAAATGTATCAAATCAGGTGCAAGAACAGATGTCTGGCATTAATTCACTCTGTGGTTAATGCAATTGTGTCAGTAAGTGTGAGATTTCTTTTGTAGCAAGGAAAGAAGGAAGGATGGAAGGAAGGAAGGAAGGAAGGAAGGAAGGAAGGAAGGAAGGAAGGAAGGAAGGAAGGAAGGAAGGAAGGAAGGGAGGGAGGGAGGGAAGGAGGGAGGGAGGGAGGGAGGAAGGAAAAGAGGGAGGGAGGGAGGGAAGGAGGAAAGAAGGAAGGAAAGAAGGGAAGAAGGAAAGAAGGAAAGAAGGAAACAAGGAAACAAGAAGGAACGAAGGCAGGAAAGAAAGAAGGAAGAAAGGAAGGAAAGAGGAAAGAAAAGAAGGTAAGAAGGAAGGAAGGAAAGGAAGGAAGGAAAGAAGGAAAGAAAGAAGGAAAGGAAGGAAGGAAGGAAGGAAGGAAGGAAGGAAGGAAGGAAGGAAGAAAGAAAAATTCAGGAAGGAAGGAAGGAAGGAAGGAAGGAAGGAAGGAAGAAAGGAAGGAAGGAAGGAAGGAAGGAAGGAAGGAAGGAAAGAAAGAAAGAAAGAAAGAAAGAAAAGAAAGAAAGAGAAATAAAAGAAAAGAAGGAAGGAAAGGAAGGAAAAGAAAAAAAAAGAAGAGAAGGGAAGGAGGAGAGAGAAGAGGAAGAGAAAAGGAGGAAGAAAAAGGGAGAAAGGGAGGAAGGAAGGAAAAGGAGGAGGGAGGAGAAGAGGAAGGAGGAAAAGAGGAGGAAAGGGGGGAGGAAAAAAAAAAGAAAAAAAAAAAAGAAAAGGAAGAAGGAGGGAAGAAAAAAAGAAAAAAGAAAAAGAGAAAGAAAAAAAAAAAAAAAAAAAAAAAAGAGAAGAGAAAAAGAGAAAAAAAAAAAAAAAAAAAAAAAAAAAGAGAAGGGGAGGAAGAAAAAAAAGAAAAAAAAGGAAGGGAAAAAAAAAAAGGAAAAAAAAAAAAAAGGGAAGGGAAAAAAAGAAAAAGAGGAGAGGAGAGGAGAAAGAAAAAGGAAAAGGAGGGAAAGGGAAAAGGGGGGGGAAAAAGAGAAAAGAAGGGAGGAAAAAAAGGAAAAGGAAGGAAGGAAAGGAAAAAGGAAAAGGAAGGGAAATTTGAAAGGGAAGGGGGGGGAAGAAAGAAAAGGGGAGGAAAAAGGAGAGGAAAAAAAAAAAAAGAAGGAGGGAAAAGAAAAAGGGAAAAAAAAGGAGAAAAAAAAAAAGGGGGGGAAAAAGGAGGAAGAGAAAAAAAAAAAAAAAAAAAAAAAAAGAAGGAAGAAAAAAAGGAAGAAGGAAAAAAGGAAAAAAAGAAGAGAAAAAAAAAAAGGAAAGGGAGGGAGGAAAGGAAAAGAAAAAAGGGAAGAGGGAGAAGGGGGGAAAGAAAGAAAAGAAGGAAGGAAAAAGAAAAAAAGAAAAAAGAAAGGAGAAAAAAAGAGGAAAAGGAAGGGGAGAAAAAAGGAAAGGAAAGGAAGGAAAGGAAAAAAGGGAAAAAAAGAGAAAAGGGGAAAAAAAAAAAAAAGGAAAAAAAAAAAAAAAGGAAAAGAAGAAAAAAAAAAAAAGAAAAGAAGGAAAAGAAAAAAAAAAAAGAAGGGGGGAAAAAAAAAGGAAAAAAAAGAAAAGAAGGGGGAAAAAAAAAAGGGAAAAAAAAGGAAAGAAAAAAAAAAAAAAAGGAAAAAAGGAAAAAAAAAAAAAGGGGGAAAGAAAAAGGAAAAGAAAAAAAGAAAAGGCTAAAAAAGGAAAAAAAAAAAAAAAAAAAAGGAAGGAAAAGGGGAGAAGGAAGGAAAGAAAAAAAGAGGAAAGAAGAAGAGAAAAAAAAAAAAAAAAAAAAAAGAAGGGAGAAAGGAAAAGGAAAAAGAGGAGGGAGGAAAAAAAAAGGGGAAAAAAAGGAAGGAAAAAGGGAAAAGAAAAAAAAAAGAAGAAAAAAAAAAAGTGAAAAGAGAAAGAGAAAAGGAGGGGAGGAAAAAAAAGGAAAAAAGAAAAAAAGGAGGAGAAGAGGGAGAAGGAAAAAAAGAGAGAGGAAAAAGGAAAGAAAAGGAAAGGAGAGGGAGAAAGGAAGGGAAAAGGAAGGAAAAAAAAAAAGGAAAAAAAAGAAAAAAGGAAAGAAAAAAGGAGAGAAGGAAAAAAAGGAAGAAGAAAAAAGAAAAGAAAAAAGGAAAGAAAAAAGAGGGGAAGTGAGGGGAAGGAAAGGAAAAAAAAAAAAAAGAAAAAAAGAAAAAAGAAAAAAGGAAAGGAAGGAAGAAGAGGAAGGAAAAAAAAAAAAAAAGAAAAGGAAGGGAAGAAAAAAGGGATTTTAAAGGAAA
>NC_066396.1:81649781-81664781 GCF_013377495.2 Cygnus atratus
CCTTAATCTCTGCCTTGTTTCTAGTTGTAATGCTACAACTAGCCAAATTAAATTTGGCTTTACCAACACAGGGATATCCTGGCTTAATTTATAAACAAATGTCTTTGAATTTAAACTGAGAATACACTAATGCCTTCAACCACTGAGAATAATCAAGCATTTTTTTCAGTAAAACCAATCCTGATTTCCTGAATTTTAAATAGACACTCCCAACCCCTCACCTTTCTTAAGGCCTTCTTCCTTGTCAAGAAGGTCTACACCTGTACCCTATACAATGAAGACAGCAAACAGTCTCCTCCTTCTCTCTGACCCTGGCTTTTTAAAATTCCCTATATTTTCTGATTTTGGTTTCTTATTTTGTTTGCTTGCTTTTAGCAGATTTTGTATGAGACATTATACCATTTTTTTTTTTCTTGAGAACTGCTAAGCTGTATATTCTCTTCACACAAGAAAACTCCTTCTGTACCTCTTCCAGACTCCTCCCAAAGGTGGACCTTTGCCTTACTTATTTCTCAGCTTCACAAGGTAATGTGGACATTATTTCTGTTTTTGAAAGATCTGTGACTTTCATTATTTTGTAAAGTAATTAAGTAATTTCTGCTTTGCAAGGCTAAGGAGGGTAAGGCATCTGCTAAGATGTCTTCTAAGGTACCAGCAAAGAGCTGCATTGGAGGAAATGTTTAGACAAACATCTAAATGACCTTTGAGTGTTCATTAACAAACTGTTCCAGAGCTCTAATTCCAGACATTTTGATCTTTTACTGTTGTCTCTGAAAGCAAGATTTGATATTTTCACAAGTCTACTGCATTACTGTGTGCAGAATCTAACTATCCATTTGTGGTTTTTCTTCCTTTTTTTTTTTTTTTTCCACCCCCAGACCTTTAAATTATAGCGGATTTTTTATCATTTCTGCCTCAAAACATAAGCTAACCTGGTAGCTTATGTATGACTGTCCCTTCCCTTGAACCCAGAAAGCGTAAAATTGAATTATTATTATTTTTAAATAAATAATTGCCAATGAAAAAATATATCTTTCTTGACACAAGTCAAGTACATTTCTAATACTATACAGACAGACATACCATAAGGTGTTTTTTTCTTTTCTTTTCTTTTTGGTGTTGGACTCTACCCTAACATTAGACTTGTGATTTGTTTTAGACTTCCTCATATAGTCACCTTGTTTTTTTTGCAGTGAGTCCAGGTGCAAGTTGAAGCTGATAAGAGCTGACAGTGTTTGTTTTATAGTGAACCTTATTCAGCCTGATATTTAATTATGTTTCCATGTGGATTTGTAATGTGGATTAATAGTTTTATTTTACTCCTGTGATTAGTTTCTGTTTGTTCTAATTTCTTTTTGGTTCTTTCTTGACCTTGAGGTGAAAAAACACAGAAGATGTATTCCCTCAATTTAATGCCAGTCTGAGGTGTTTCTCCTGCATCATCAGATCAATGAAAAGTAAATAGCCTACACTTCTTGTTTCACAGTGCAGTATTGATCTTTCTTCAGCTTTTGCTTCCCTTTTTCCCTGCGTCTTGTGTCTTTCAACCCCTGGGACCGAAGTGATTGCCATAGATTGGACAAGCTAACAAGCGCATGATAAGGAACTACTGTTTTGTGGTACACTCACATTCACACGCCTGGTATATAAAGCCTGAACCTCTCCGCATTGAAAGAGAGGTGCCATTTTGTGTATGGCACAAGTCACTAGGAAAAAGAACCACGGAGAAGGCACCCGAGCAGCAGAGGATTTTATTCTTCACACCGATCTTTTATTCCTACAGCTAGTGCCAAGCTGGGTGAGGACATTACTCCTCTGAAAAGTAAGACAAGTAGCCTGTGGGGAATGCCACAAGCTGCTTTTTGCTATGGCGATGTATGGGATGGTGGCAGCCTGTGGGTAAGTCTGAACTCAATCTTATAATGACTGTGATATGTGTGTCAAGTCCTATTTAAATGTGGAGCAGCAGAGACCTTCACAGAAAGTTTGAGAGATGCAATGGAAATATACAAATTCTGGTTGGAAATGGGACAGTCGGCATTGTATAGTGAGTATATTTTGTAGTTCAGTATTGAACAGAGAAAAGCTGAAGTCAGTATTTTATTTAGTAAATGAACTGGGTTCATCTAACAACTTTGGGGGCTTGGGATTTTTATGTCTTTTTTTTTTTCTTTCTTTCAAAATATTATGGAAAGTCTTTTCCCTTTAAATTTTAATACAGTGGTAAAGCCTTGCTTTATAAGGCTCCGAAATAGTCTGTAGTGTCTACAAGTCCTAAAATGCAACACAGATTAAGAAACCAAATCTCTTTCAATTTTATCTCTGGGCCCTTAACTGTCCAAAGTGTTCCCTGGTAGAGAAAAATGGTTACATTAATAATTGATATTCTATTACGTGCTATGCAGCCTATTGTTTCTTTCAGGGAGACAGGTAATTGTGCTGTGCAGAGAAGTTTTCTGACATAGCTTAAGGTTCATGAGAATGCAGTTTTAGTCTCCAGGTGCTTATTAGTTCCTCATGCTGTTGGGTTGCTACCATATTAATCCATTGTAAATTACACTCATATCATTCTTCACCCACTGAAGTTACTCTATACATACACTCAATTTAGCATGTTCCAAAGTATCCGCAGATGACCTGATATAAAGCATAAGAGAATCTGTACAATTTGTAAAGAGAAATTGCTATTTTATTTGCAAGCTGATAAAGGCAAGAGACTTTCTATTTTTTTCTTTGTACATAGATTAGTACCCTATATATGCATTTGTGAACATGCTATTTTTACACATTTTATTATAGCGTTGCAGTAGCTAGTATGAAGCCTTCTGTACTAGTAAAGTAGTAAACTAAATTTTGTATTCTTCTATTATTATTAACAGTACAGTGATATATGAGTTTCATATTTCCCATGGACACCACTGCAATGCGGTTTGTTGGCATTTTCAGTGGTACACTTTTATAATGTGAATCTTTGTTGTTTAACGTGTTTTTAAAAAGTCAGTGTACACTACACAAATTATGCCTAATGTAGGAGCTATTCTGTCTCTTTCTAGTTTTATGATATTTTACACTTCTTGGAGCTAGATGATTGTTCTAACCCAAGCTATTATGTAATCCTTAGGGTAACCCCGCTGCTGATTTGAACGCTATTAATTTTCTATTATAGTGTGCTAAAGATGTTCTACAGTGTGAAGCTCACCTGCATTATTGAGTCAATGACCAATTGCAGAGTTACTCTGCGGTGGTTGGAGCTTAACTCAACCCTTTGGGATCTCATTTATTATTTGCAGATATTGATTCTGGAAAAAGAAAAAGCTAAGATGTGTGAATCTAATACTGACTTAGACCTAGCCTACAGCTGTTAACTCCTAATGGTCTGCTTACTATATATGTGTTAACTGGAGCTTGAATTTCCTTATGTTTTCATGTATGATAAGCTATTTGCTGTTACTTCATAAATATTTAAAAGCTTCTCTGCGATCTGCTTGGTCATATAGCACCAACTCAGATATTTGCCATATTTAATTTAAGTTTAATCTTAACTATTTTCCTGATTTCTTACTAATAGAATATGGAGATTAAGAAAATAATTTAGGCAGCTAAATTTAGTGCTATGTTTTACATAATTTGCACAAGAATCTCCAATAGAAAATTCATATAAAAATGTACTTCAGCTCCCTAGGGAGAACAGTGTTTTGTGCTTGTGTGTTTGTCTTCAGGACAAGGGTTATAGTTCTATAACAGAAAGTGATCAAGTAAGGATAAAATCTCACATTTGCTCCTGTGGTATTACCAGTACAGTGGCTCTCCATCTTCACTTTTTCCTGTATTAACTTAATATAATCATAGCAAGTACTTTTTGTTGTTGTTTTTCCCTCATCTTTTTACCATAATTTATCTGAACATAAATAGAAAATTTGGGAACATAAATGGAAGATTTGTGGAGTTGACTCACACGTGTTCTGTAATCACCTAAATGTCCTTTATCATGGAGCGCATAACATGAATAAAAGAATCATCATCAATTATTTGATTAGGACAGAATCAATAAGAGATGAGATTTCATGCAAAGCAGAAATGTGTATTTGAAAGACTGGAAAAACACAGGAAAGCAAATGTAATTTTTATGATCATTAACAACAACACACCACACCAATGGGAGGAAGGATTTGGGAAAACCTGGTGGATAAAACTTGTTCATACTTTTTGTAAAAGTGGTCGTTAAAAATGGATACCATAGAGGCAATATCGTCCAGCAGAAAAGTGAAGTATTTAGGAAATTCACTCCAGTGTCTATTTCCAGGTTACACTGAGACCCTTACTGTTGTCTTTTTGGTGATTATTCACTACTAGCCTGCTGTAGTCCAAAACTCTCTTGTGCTGTCTAGTCTTGGTCAAGAGCAAGCAAAGAGCTGTGTACATTGCTTTAGTTTATGTGCTTTTTAATATTTAGATGTAAAACAGGTAAAAAACAAATGCAGTTTGAACTTATACTGCCCAAGCAGATGGTATGGAACACCTTCATGAATTTTAAAATCCTTTGTACAGTTAAATATAAATGCAATTTCTAATAAAAGACAGCAAATACCTCTTTCTCAGTGCAGCTTAAGAATAGTTTTCCTGAAGTTAAGTCATCATATTAAAACTGGCTTTCTGATTTAGCTAGCTATCATAACAAATGAGAAGATATCCATCACTTGCTTCTGAATGCAATGTGAAAGGTCATGGGGAAGTATCAATCTGTACATTTCCAAAAAGCAGGGAAATTGCGTCTTAGGGTGGGATTTCATTTATTCTGAGAGACTGTGTAAGTGTTTTAATGATGTTAGCTAGATGGAACTTAGTAAAAGAATCACTGAGTTTATAAAAATATAGATGTGAGTATGAGTTTCATTTTATTCCTGTCCTTTCAGACACTTAAGCCTAGTTACTATTTTGTAAATAATTTGAGTATTATACATATTCCATTTACAGCTTGACAAATAAAAAGACATCCCATTTCTGTATTGCAGCAAGACTTGTGTAAGGTCCTGAAATACCCAGAAGCCTGATTTAAGATTCAAAATTACCTAATGGTCTTTTCTATAATAAAGGCTAGTTCAGGAATTGGAAATTGACAATTCCAGCACTGAGGAGGTATCTCTTTGTGGATTGTGTTAGCTGGTAGTGTGTACAATGGACTGAAGGAGATAGTGCTTCATCTCAGGAATCCTTTCCAGGTTTGCAATGCCCTTCAAAAAGGTTCTTTCTACAGTTTAAGTGGAAGCATGGTTGTCAGCCTCCTAATCTATCAAAGAAAAGACTCTGCACAGTCATAGCTGCAAAGTGAATGAAGTATTAGAACAAGTTGGCCACACAGCCAAAGACTACAGTGTGCTCTGAAATACATGTACATGTACTATGTACATTAACTGAAGTCCTTCTTTTTGGCAGGGGTGACAGAGCAGTTGTACCCACACAGCACTATTGAGAGATGGTATCTGAAGTCCCCTAAGTAGTAATGGAGTTTCCCACATTTCACTCCAGCTAACAGCTGAACAGCTGGCAGCTCTAGATTGTTACACTCTCTTTTGGATGGGGAAGTTGTGGATGATATTGCCTGTGCAATGATGATACCCTGTGCAGTACAGCCTTTCAAATAGAATGTAGGAAGTACATTTTGAAGTACCTTTTGATTACCCAAACTAAAATACTTCATAATTTGGACTCAATAAATTTAATGGGGTCTCTATCTTTTTTTTTGTTTTTTTTTTTTTTGTTTCCTTCCTCCTTTGGAATATGGCATCACCCCCTTGGAGCAGGTGGGTGGATATTCATACACTAACACGCCTAGGACAAAAGGTGCAGTTCTCCCCGGTCAGTCTGCCAGCAAACCTCAGGATACAAAAAGTATGCTTATGGCTAATGTATAAGCCAAAGCAGTCTCTTTACAAAATGGAACTGTAAGTGTTTTCTCTTTTAAATGACCGAGGGATCACCTCTGTTATGAGCAGGGAGAGATTCCTGCATTCCACAGACTGTTATAAGACTGCTGCAACAAACAGTACTGGAGGTGAGAGTATGCTGGAGGAACCTCAGCACTCAGCCTTATGCTGGTCCCATGCATAATTTCTTTATACCTCATGGGATAGTATTCATCAATAAGATCATTACTGGACAGATTATTTTTAACTAAAAAGAAGGTATTGTACTTAAAAATCACATATAATCCTGACAGAGGAAACGGGAGAATAAGCAGTAAGCATGTAAAATAGGATATCAATACCTTCCAAGATTTTCTTCTCTGATTTTTCCAGTACTTCTTGATTGAGACAAACTACAATTCTTTCCTTTGTAGCCTATTTGCAAGATCGTCAGGATATAAAACTAGTAATATAATATACAAAACTATCAGATTTAAAGATCAAGGTGTTGTTCTGCTGACTTTTTGGAACCTAAATGTGGACTTCAAATTTTGGGGTCACTGTTCTAATTTGGATGTTATATCCAACACCTATCTAACTACAAATAATATACATCCGTCATTTTTGACATTCACTGGAAGTGAACACTGCGAACTGCTGATCAGGTACTCCCTTCTGTATGTATTCTTTTCCCTTTCTTCCTTTTTAGAAAAATATTACGTGCCAAATTGCAACGTATTGTGATCTGAGCCACAGCATCTGTTCCAGGTTAGCCAAGGCCCTTGACAAAATTAGATTATATAAGGGTGTAATGAAAAGAGCTGTAGCTAGAGCATTTACAAGAGCCAGGCTGACGTCAGTTGCTTTTATATACCTAGAGGCAATGCAGAGATTCTTAAATGATAATATCCTTTACTCTCACTTCAGTTTGTAATTAACATCAACTGTAATTTAGAATAATATAGTGATATAAAAGTTGTTTAGACTTAATTTTATGGTAGCTGAAATTTTATATAAATAGTGATAGTATTTATGAAATAAAGGCCAGACTCTCAACTTGTACATGCCACGTCTAACTTGATATTACTTTCTATTTAATGTATTTTTAATGTTCTATACTTTTAAAGCATTGTGAAATGATGACAAGTGACTATGAAATAGAGTGGAATTCTTCCAAATTATACTATAGTAATTAAGGTCAGAACCTGACCTTAAAATTCCTAATGGTGAAAACCAATGATCTTTAAGCAAAAAGAATGCATGGATGAGAAGTCACTTCAGGATGTCCTTTTTGTGTGTTACTTATGGATGCACAATTGTTCAATCTGCCATAAAATGCACATATAAGGTTAGTTCTGTGGGCTTTTTGTTTTGTTTTGTTTTGTTTTTGTTTTGTTTTGTTCCCCATCAAAAAATGCATGTGGAAGGTGAATATGTAGGACTGGAACAAGTTGGAGATATTATCTGTATTCACTGGTAGAAGCTGCAAAATTTATCTTGGTCCTAAAGAAAAGTGTAGTAGACTGCGTGCAAGCATTCCCTCCAATGCTGAAAAAAAAAGTAATATTCTCAGACAGATGGGAGATCTGGCAAAGGGCAGTGTAGGACTGGGAGAAGAATTAACTCAGGCTAATTAATGAGCATTTTGTTATTATTAATCTTTTCCCTTATTGCTTCTATTATACTGAAGTGACATATCAGACAATAGTGATAGAATACTTTTTTTTTTTTTTGAGTGAATACTTGTATAAACAATGTCATCAATATCCTGACATATTATTGTAACAAAGTAATCCCTTCTTCCTGCTCCTCATGTAGAAGCATGGAAAAGCCTGGCATATCACTGCATCATAATATGTGTGGTTAGAAAATTGTAGGCGCTTTTACAAAAGTTTTGAATATATATATATTTTTTGTCCTCTCAAATTTAACATTAGATTGCTCTGAAATATTTAAGATATAATAGCTTTTTGAAGTTCTAAGGCTTTGAAGAATAAACAAAGACAGAACCTGTTACTTTTTGTATATTCCCCCCACTGAAAAAATAACAAGGGTAATTGAACAGGTGATCACCTAGCAAGTGATTTGTTTAACTTGCAGGCAGTTAAAATTCATTCTAATGTAACCTTTACTCTCTCAAGTATCAGGCAGCCTGAAATGCACTTCATGGATTCTTTGAGTAGAAATAGCTTAAACAGTAGTTTCTGCAGAATTTCCATTGAATTTGAATAGTCAGTCTCAATTTCTATACATACAAAGATTCTTGTACGTTATTTATTTATTTATTTGTTTGTTTGTTTATTTATTTATTTATTTTACACTTTTGTCATCTGGAGTCAGGCCATCTCTTCATGCTCTTGCTTGAACAGCCTGTAGCCCACTGGACTTTGCTGGCGATGGGAAGGGTGGATGAGGAAAATCGTGTGCATCAACTCATATCTTGTAGACTTAAGAATGTGAAATAAAAAGACTAATTTCTAGCCTTTGTTTTATGGCAACAAGGCAAAATATTTCCCAGTGGACTGTAGCTTTAGGATGCTTAGATGCCTATCATCAGAGAATAGAAGTAGCCTATGACCTCCCAGAGATCTGCTCCTTGGTAGGAGAAGATGTTTATAATGTCTGGGGAGAAAAGAGCTGGAAAATGGAAAGCAGTTTGGAGCTCTGTTTTGTCGGTATAGTTGTCATGGAAAAATATTACACGTCACTATATATATTATTTTTATTTTATTTTATTTTATTTTATTTTATTTATTTTATTTTTTATTTATTTTGTGCATCTCTGTTGAAGTGCATGTTGTGTTTATAGTTTATATTTATTTTGCAGCCTCCTGTTGTGTGGTGAGCCTGATGCACTTGTTGGTGTTGAATTGAGTAAGGGCTTGAACTACAGTAAGACTGCTGAGTTAACCAAAAGTTCAGAAACTTTCTTAAGAATGAACACAAATATTTATTTATGTAGATGCAGAGGGTATGCGTGTCTTCTTGGTTTCCACTTCATACCACTGCATATGCAGATTCTTTAAGCTAATCTTCTGCAGAGGTAGTTCCTTCAGAAAGTGAATGTAGAGAAGAAAACCCTCTGCCTCCAAATTAAATTGATTTTAGAGTCAATTTGCAAGAGAATACTCACAGAAATCATTTGCAAAGGTTTTTCTTCACAGCCCCAGGAAGAAGCTGAATTTTCTCAATAGTATACATTTAAAACTACATCTGTTCTGAACTGTTAAGAGTCTTGTAAGTGTACTATTTGAGAGTGAGCGTGCTTTGGGGCTGTATCAGGACTGGGTTGTGATCATGTCTCCCTATAACTTATTCATTCACTCTCACATTTATTCTTGAAAACCTATCATTTATTCATCCTGAAAAATAAATAAATAAATAAATAAATAAATAAATGAGTCAGAGTATGAACAGGAGCTTAAGCAGAAGATTCCTGAAATCTAACCTTGATTGTGATGCATATGCGTACTGTACCTTTGGATGACTCACATCAGTTCAACAGGTCAATTTTCACATCTGTACAATCCAATGAGTGACTTCCATGAGGTATTGGGAAGACTGGAGATGTTTGTAAAACACTTTGGAGATCAGAAAAACAAACTGATATTAAGTTTGTTTTGGTTTTGCTAGTTTGTTTGTTTGTTTCCTTGTCCCTTGTGTTTTGGTGAATGTTTCCTTGCAGATAAAAGAAGGAATAGCATCTCCTCTGCACTCAGAAGGGCAGAAGTCTACTACGTGTAGCAATGGCAGACCTAATGCTAATGTTGTTATGAATGTAAACTTGTATTTTCTGAATGTGTGTTCTTGGGAGAAGGATATGACTGAAAGAAGTGTGTGGACAAAGGAGTGTAATGTGCCTTGGAAATTTAGAGTGTATTAGTTAAGTCCTTTACTATTTTTTGTTTACTAAAAAGCTACAAGCAAATGGAACAAATTCAAACCCAGAAATTTTAGAATGACATTGCACAGTGCTCTGAAAAGGGCTAACTGGATGACATTGCTCATAAAGAGTTCATTCCTCTTGAGCATCTTTACCTTCTGTCCCCAGTTCTCCCTGTTTTCCACACACACTTTTTTCTCCAGCCCAGCGTACATCCTGACCATAAGTGAAGAACATATTTATGTTGTCTAGGGAGAACATACTGGCTCTTGAAAGTGAGAGCCAAGCAGCACAGAGTGCTTCTTGTACATTTTATTTTTCTTTGTCCCTTGACAAAGAACCTAAACATAGAAAAACTCCAAGTAATACAGAAGCAAACAACTAAGAGATTGTAATCCATTTTTTGTTTGTTTTCTGTTTTGCATTTGTAGAACATTTTTGTTACTTAAATAAAGAGATCAGAAACATACAGAGTATATCAAGTAATGTATTTAACTAGCAACTCTTGATATTAAATATGTCTATACTTAAAGAAGAGAGGAACAACAACAACAAAAACTACTTAAACACATGCATAACTGAATTCTACATGATTACTCATATGAAAAAGATTGTTCATTATTTTAAGTGTTTGCAAGGTAGATGTGTTTCTGGTTAAATATCCATGTTGGGTATGGTTTATAGCTTTGGTTGCTAAAATTGCACCAGTTATCTTATTTTTTAATTATTTGTTTGAAAGCTTATTCTTTTCTTTTGTATTCCATGATATTTGAAAAAGTGTCCTATCACAAGATACATTTCAAGAACTGTGGCATTTTGGGGTAGAAATTAAAATTTTATGCATATTTGTTAATTAATACTGGTTGTTTTTGTTGTTGTTTTTTTGATATATAGCAATTTATGAATATATGTGTGAGGAAAAATGTCGACAGACACTGAAGACAATGTTTTGCTTGGGTGGCTTTATAATTTTCAAAAAACTACTTCGCTGCACCTTGGAGAAATTTGTTTTTCAGGTAAGAGATGTAAATCTCCTACAGCTGATAGCACTGTTCGTAGAAGGTTAAATTTATTCTACATTGTACAGCAGAGCTGGCCTCTATAAATAATTTTATTACATTCTTTTATAAACATTTTGGAAGAAGAAAATTCTTGGTTTAACACAATAACATATTGTATTTTCACTACTCAAAGAATTAGATTGATTATAGTGGCATCTAAGATTGATAATACACAGATTTTTATTATGACACCCATTGTTTTAGAGTTAGACTGCAGAAGAATGCTTCCTTAAATGCATCATTGTATAAAATATTGACCTAGAGGACTTCATTATTCAAGCTGGAGAGACAGTCACTACTTAACAGTAATAAACTGTTTCTGTGTTACATCGAGAATACTTCGGAAAATATGAGAGTTGTCAAATCTCTTGAAAATCCTGTCTTTATAGTACACATGACACTAAAGCTATGGCTGTATTTTCTGCTTAATAAAAGCAAAGGCACAGACAGATGTGAGGGATATCATGGTATACTGACAGGAAACTAAGAAAAATGAGTACTTTGTTGAGGAGCAGAAAAAGACACAGGCCAATGACCTTGGAAAGCTTTAATAGATATAGCTTTTCTCTTTTCTCTTTTCTCTTTTCTCTTTTCTCTTTTCTCTTTTCTCTTCTCTCTTCTCTCTTCTCTCTTCTCTCTTCTCTCTTCTCTCTTCTCTCTTCTCTCTTCTCTCTTCTCTCTTCTCTCTTCTCTCTTCTCTCTTCTCTCTTCTCTCTTCTCTCTTCTCTCTTCTCTCTTCTCTCTTCTCTCTTCTCTCTTCTCTCTTCTCTCTTCTCTCTTCTCTCTTCTCTCTTCTCTCTTCTCTCTTCTCTCTTCTCTTTCTCTTTCTCTTTTCTTCTCATTATTTTTCCTTTTATTATTATTTTTTTCTTTTCTTAACTGATGGGTAAAATATGGGTAATACAATGTTAATGTAAAGTTAGCATATAAAGTTTAGGGGTCTAAATTAAATTTCCCTATTAAGTCACCCTCACTCCCCACCCCCTCACCCTGCCTTCCCCCCCCGCCTTCAAAAAAAAAAATCTGAAATGTAGAGAAAAAAAATAGAGCAGGTATCAAAAGTACAGAGAATTGTGGATGACTCCAGGTGTCTGATGCATTACTTTTGGTCATGGTAGTGACCAATATAAACAGGCATATCTATATTTAGGTAAGTTCATGCACAAAAATAATTAGGTTTGGAAATGTATATAAAGAGGAGAAAAAGTATTCCCAGACGCAGCTGAAACTAAACAACATGCTCAGGACCTAAGAGATCAAGAAAAAACTTCTTGCAGCAGCAGTGAGTGTGTTGTCCATTCAGCTCCGTATAGAACCACAAATAAGTGGTAAGAGTTTGCCATGCATGGTGGAAAAGGAGTGATATTTTAGTTGGCCACCAAGTGCAACTGTGACTTTCAATGAGATAAAGGGAAAGAGATGGTCAAATTCATGATCAAATTCCACTTAGATCCAGTTGTGGGTTAGGTATTTGATTTATATGACCTTGAAATATACTAATATCTCTTTATGGTTTTGTATATACACATGTAGAAATAAAATGTTACATTCTATGAAGAGTAAAAGTAAAATAAAAATGTGTGTGATCTCTTATTTGACTTATATCTCTTATTTGAAAACGATCTCTTATTTGACTTTGATCACAGTCTTGTGACTTTGTTGTGACTTCTTTGACTTTGATCACAGTCTTAGCATAAACTGTGTTTGTTATTTCACAGGTGTGAATTCCAGTTTAGTCAGAAGAGTGAAAAGTTTACAAAAAAGAATCAGAATTAAGTAAGCACATACGGAGAAATGCCAAAAAAATTGAGCATTCATTTTCGAGCATTCATTTTTAATTTGTGTTGTGAAGGTCACACAGTTCTAATCACAGGTCACATCCATATCACGTAACCGTAGATGTAATAAGCTTAATTTTCATCCTCAAATTATGAATAACCTAGTGAGCTTTTAATACATACCCATGGACACATCTGACTCTGTTATTCACATCACAATGTTGTCTGCATACTGTGAACTAACAGGTAATCAAACTGCTTAGCAAAGTAGCAGGACAAATCTTGTGTTTTTTCCATGTATCAAAGCATATTAAGTGTATTCCCATTTACATTGAACCTTATATTGAACCTTATTTTGAACTTTTGGTGGGGTTAAGGTCCATCTTTAGATACTTTATAAGCTTTTATTATGTGTCATAAGAATTTCAGTAAGACAGTTAAGGTCTACATTTACATGCAGGATCTTCTGAAATCAAATTTAAAATATTGAGTGTTTCAATATTTTAGGTTTTAATGTCCAAAACAAATTATTGTTTTGAACATGGAGAAGCATCAGAAACATATACTCCTATTTCAGCTTGTAGATTATGTGAGTATGAATAGCTTTCTAGTTTCTGAAATATTTACTGAAACAAGAAGATATTTACACAGAGAACCTGTAGCATTTAAATTAGAATAGTACTCAAAATTTGGTGAGAGTTCTCAGATTTTCCTGAAATTACATGGATAAATCCATGTTCTAGGAATTGTAAGCACTGAGCAATTTTGTTTCTTAATAAAGAAACTAAATAAAAACTTCATAGAGAAACTCCCATCTAAAGCAATCTCACTGGAATCAGATCAGTATTTATAGAATGGTTAGGATATAATTACTTTTTTTTTTTTTTTTAAGTTACTCAAGCAGTGAACACTTTTTGTCTTGTGGAAGTATTGTGTTTTGTGAATACAAAATTTCAAGATCCTTGTTTAATTTGAAAAATATTGACAAGGATGCATATTTCCATCTAACCCTTGCCTCAGAACTTTTGTGTTTGTCAGTCAGAAGGTTTAATTTGGCTTGAGATACTGGATCTACACCTCTACTTGTTAATATGGTTCTGACATGAAATTTGAACTAAAAACTAAAAGAATTCCCTGTTGACACTTTTAACAAAATCAATATCTAGCAAAGTAAAAAAATAAAATGCTGTCATAGAACTATGGGAAGGCAGATGTGGGGCTTCTTTGCTTCATTTATAGATGTTCAGACCAACTTACTAAATTAGGTGTTGGTTAAGCTTTGATTAGAGCTTAAACTTAGATTGGGCCCTAGCATTGTTCTCACAGTGCTGTATTTGATGAAGATTTTTCCATTAATTTTATTTTTTAACTGACAAATACAATAACAATTGAACTTCACTCTGACTTTTTTTTTCATCTTTCTATAACAGATCATTAAAGATAAAGGGAGACCTCTAGTAAAGGTTGAGATATCCTCACTTTTTGTGTATGTGGAAGGAGCAAACATCAGAGGGATGAGAAGGAAAGGGAGGGCACAGAATGGGAAAAACTGCACTTTTATATCTAACAGAGTTCCGCAGCCATAAATCAATATTTTCTTAATCAGTGTCCCATGCAGTTTGTCCCAGACCAGTGTTTGAAAGATGTCAATACCTCCAGAAGAGACACACAGAAGGAAGAGTCATGGGAACTATTCATAGTAAGCTAATTTACCTTAAATCAATCGTAGGAAAGCAGGTTGGACCAGCTGAAAAATCAGGGTAAAATACAGCTGTAGACAGTTGGATCCTGAGTAATCATTAGACTATGTCCCACTACAGCCTAAACTGCCCTAATTGCAAACCCATACCACATCACGGTGCCCTAGTCATCTCCTTCCACATCTCCTCTCCTAACTCTGGGGCTCACTCTTCTTATTAAGTGGCCAAACCTTTTCTTTTGTTATTCCAGTGAACTGCTGCAGGTTTGGAAAGGCTTAACAGCAGGTCAAAAATCCTCAGTGGAGAAACTACATTTCTCCATATATCTCTAATTACAATTATTACACTGAATTTAATGTCATATTCCTGCCACTTGGCTTTTTTTGTTGTTATTGTTGTTGTTTTGTCAGTATTAGGGGTGGTAGCTGGTATAAGCGTAAGTATAGAAACAGTAAAACCTCTTTCTTTTCGTAATAACTGATACGTGTTTTGGTGGCCCTACAGAGCCCTGAAATTGCTGATTTCTGCAATGACTTGCTTAGCTTTCGAGGAAAGGTCATGGAGGTTGTGTGGCCATGTTGATTTGCAACATTTTATGTTTCCTCAACAACCTAATCTGTTTTCATGGCTTTAATTACCATATCTACACAGTAGACACAGATTTATCTCTATGAC
>NC_066396.1:81669781-81692281 GCF_013377495.2 Cygnus atratus
AACGTATTTACCAAAAAAAAATGTTTTAAAGGGAGTTAAAACTTAGCAATGGGGGAGAGGACTGTTAATATGATATGGTAGAACATTTTAACATATAGCATTATTACAGCAGAGAACCTGTGCAGCCAGGAAAATTGCACAGGAATAAATTAATAATGGTCTCATATTTTTATTACACCTGAGTAAACAAATGATGGGGAGACACCTTAGATTGCCTTTGCAAAGGAAAATTTAAATCCTTAAATACCTGAATATTCTCTGCATGTCAATAGAAGAATGTATAATGCAGACCAATAGCAGATGCAACCCAATTCTAAAGAAATCCCACAGGATACTAGTGCAAGACAGTTTTGAAAAGGACAGTAAAGTTATGTACGAATAATTCGTTAAAAGAAAACAGAGGATAAAAGCAAACTGTCAGAATTTGCTGATGAGAAAATAAATAATGCACAGCAATTAAGAACATTGTTAGATGATTAATTATCAATGATACCAAGAGGCTAGATGAATGTAGTATTAAAATATACAAAAAAAATGGGTAAGAAAACAACATAACTTCCCAGAAATACTTGATTAGTTTGTAGTGTGGTTTTTTTTGTGTGTGTGTGTGTTTATTTTTATTTATTTATTTATTTATTTATTTATTTATTCCTAAGAGATCTGTAAAAATACTAAAGATATGTAGAGGTGTCTCATTCAGAGGCTTCATTGTAGAGAGTGCTTGAAACTCTTACATTGTAAAGTTTGTGGAAGAGATAAATAAAATGGGATGTTAATGATATGCACAAAGTATTCTTAAATTGAAGTTACAGATCCTCTTATTTAACCACCTTAAGAGAAGAAAAACTAAATACTTAATATTTAATAGCATAATTTTATTTTCAACAGTGAAACTTACTGTCACCGGGTAATACAGGCTGTTCACAAGAGTTAAACAGACCAAAAAAAAAAAAAAAGAAAACAAACTTCTGTTTGTTTGTTTTTTTTTAACAGAAGTTAGTCATTAGCAAATGGAGATTCTAAAATTGCCTTTGAGGCACAGATTTTTTGCACCTTTTACTAAAGATCTAGTTACGACTGGAAAAAAAAAGTTGAATCTTTTCTATCACGGCAATTTTTCATATGCCTCTGAAGTATGTGATTTTATGAGATGCTATCTTTACCCTCTATTTTGAAGTAATCTGGCCATGAGGTGCCAAGTGTAGTCCATGGCTTGAGCAGTGCTGTGTACATCTTTTGGATTTGGAGCTTTAGAAGGGTTGTCCTCTTTTTCTACTGAAGAAATGTTAGGGAAATATTTTTCTCTTTTCACAGACATTCTGGAGATGAAAAGGGACAAAAAGTGCTCAGCAGACTGAGGTTCAGACAACTGCACAGTTGGAAGGAGTGGCAGACTCAAGTTATACTAAACAGTTTTAGGGCTTTGAAGGAAGAAAGAACCAAGCTGGCTAGGTAATTAGCAAACGTAGCTCTGCACAGACACCAAAAAGGCTCTGAAATGCATATGTCTGGACGAAATGTCCGGAAGGTGGTGACAGAGCCCTTCACTTCGTAATCTGGGGTAAATATCATAGAATCATGGAACAGTTTGGGTTGGAGGGAACCTTAAAATCCACCCAGTTCCACCCCCCTTCCATGGGCAGGGACACCTCCCGTGAACCCCTGTTGCCCAAAGCCCCACCCAGCCTGGCCTTGGGCATTTCCAGGGATGGGGCAGCCACGTTTTTTTTGTTTGTTTGTTTTTGACCATCTCTCAAAACCTCCACACAATACTTTAGTTGTGAATTCCACCATATTTAGTAGAATTTTAGTCATGTGCAGGGTTTTGTTTTGTCTCTAACACAAAGCCATTATAGAATTTGTTTCTGCAGACACTTAGTTCCTGTAACATCTCCAGCTGTAGTGGATTTCTGCAGGAATTCAGAGTTAAACAAACTGTCCTCTGAAATCTCTGTAGTAAAGTGAAATGAAAGGTACTTTCACAAAACCCAGCAAGCATAACTGGGACTTAATATCCGCTTATAGGCAGTTTCTTCATTCAGATTACAGTATGAAGCATGTGAAGATGGAGTAAATCTGTTGTTCTAGGTATACTCCCTGGTAATCAATAATAGTGGGACTCTTTGGGGTGAAATCATTGCACTGCTGCCTTTGTACCATGGTTTGTATAATTATGAACCTGTTGCTAATAACCACAATCATTGAGTGATGTTGGTATGATTTCGGTATTACTGTGTACTGTGAGAACAATGAATCAAAAGTGAGTCCCATATAAAGAATATGAATTTCAGACCCTGCTCCACTTAGAATAAGTTTTAATCTAGAACATGTGTCCACTTTTGTAAGGATAGTTTTGATAGAAAAGCAAAAAATACATTAAAAATGGAAATGATGCATTTTTTGCATTCCATCTCTAAAACAAATGCAGAGTGAAGCTGTTTTAAAAACTGTTTATGAGGGGCGATAAACTTTGCTTAAACTTGTGTAGTGCTAATAAAAATTCCCGGACAGGTAGGTAAACTAGTGTATAGTCTTTGCTTTTATTCAAGAATGTCCTACTGCTAATCCACTCCATAAACAGGAAATTACAAGAGAAACCAGTCACTAATAATAATAAGCTACCTGACAGTCACTGTATTAAAATCAGTCAATAGTAACCTGAATTATGATGAAAGGGAGAAAAATCTATTTTCTCTTATCTCTCGTAATTGAGTTTGATCCTTACCTTGATGAAATTAAATTGAAACACATTGTTTAAGTTGCTTAACCTTTTTGCTCCTAGTTCAAATCGTGTTTCGTGACCTTGCTTTAAAACAGAAAGAGTTCATGTTAACAAACATGGAGGTCATCCAGCCCGAAGCACATTATTTGTGTTTTAACAGTTTAATAACAAGGTGAAGTGGAACACTCCAGAGAATGGCTATAATAACATTATTGCTTTTTTCGTTATTAAGACCCCTTAAGATAATTGTTTTCAAAATTATAATATGAGCTTTTAAGAACTTGCAGTCTGAACACTGATTTATGCTGTCCGTGATTCCATTTCTGCTCTGTTTCACACTGTGTTAATTTTCATTAAGTTCATTATGTCTGAGACCTCTTAAGGGATTTATTTAAAATTCATCTCTTGATTAGACATATACTGTATACTTTTACTGGTGTAACAATATCTATTTTTTTTCCCAAAGATAACAAGATCTGAGTTATGGCTGTAATGCTATTCCTCTGAGTGCCTATATCAAGTCTCTTAGCGATATTAATATGTTGCTGTAATTATTTTTTGATGCATGTAAAACTTGTAGGATTTGATTAGAAAAGATATATTTAACGTAAGTGGGTTGGTGAAGTAAATCCCAGCCACACATTTTATATTGCTTGCTTCTATTAGGTACTATAAAAGATTAGCCGAAATTCAAAATAGGAATTCAATATAATTTTCAAGGATTTAGTAAAATCAGTTCATCAGAATAACACATGTAGATGTTTAAATTACAAAACAGCAGTTTGCAGACTGGAATAAAGCTTTTCCTAAAGCCATTAAATTTCTGCTTGACTTTAATAGTCTTTAAAATAAAAAGGCAGCTACAAAATAGATATTTCTTACTTGATAATACAGGATTGTGTCATTATTATTATTACCTACTGGTAAAATATATATTGGATTCATTATCAATAACTGTGGTTTATGTTTTATATATGTAGATGTAAAACATATCTGATTGAATGAAAATCTTAGAACTGGGACACATTTTCAATGTTACAGGCTATAATAGTTTCTCTCCAAGGATTAGGAATTAGCAAAATTAATGCAGTGTATTGTACATGGGTAAAATATAGCTTAATTTTAGAAAAGAAGAAAAAAAAAAAAAAGAGATGGATAGACTGAGCTAAATTTCTCAGAATCTTAAAAAGTGCATATTTCATTCTAAGGCTAAAGCTGTATTGCTACAGTGTCTGTCTTCAAGCCTTAGCTCCTCTCATGGTTATTTGATGTGCTGCTTGTCACTTCATTGATTGTGAACAGGGGAGGCCGTGTAAATACATGCAGCCTTGATGTCCGGAAGATCAGGTCTCTGAGCACTCTGATACTCCCATGCAGCATCACGTTCTTGCCTTTGAAGGAATATTTTGTCATTGAGTATTGTATTACCACAAACTTCTTTGTACAAAGGAGCTCAATGTGTTTATTATTTAAAGAGATTTTATAACATTTATTTCAAAGCAGTGAATGCCTTGCAAGTCTCCTGGTTTGGCTGTTACTGCTTGCCCTCTTCATCACTATTCACCCTAAAGGCTTATGGCGTGAATGAATGAATGTTCTAGAGACTTCTGGTTTGTCAATTTCCAGATGGGCTCATATATGTCTTGTTCATTTTTTATTAAGTAATGTGGTATTTTCAACACAAATAAGAATGCAGTTAATACTGAAAGAGCATGAACATCCATGGCATATTTTTTACTGAAAAAAATACGCTTTTATTAGATATGTTTACAAATTCTAATATATTGAAGTATCTATTCTGGAAACCTTCTGTGACTGTTGTGCAAACCATTCTGTTTTTTAAAAATAAAGTGCTTTTTTTTCTTCTTTTTTTTTTCATAATTGATATGGAAAGATAAGAGAAACTTAAGAATCATTAAAGTCATTACTTTCTATTTATTTATTTATTTATTTATTGTCTTATCTAACCAAGTGGCCTAGCATGTCTGAATACCATTTGGGATGTACTAATGGTGATAAAGTTCATTCATCTTTACCTATGTTAGGGAAGATTCTCTTGTTGCAGCTTTGAATTATTCTCCAGGCACAAAGCTTCCTAATGAAGATTAATTTGCATAATTGTGATTCTGCCCTCTGCATTTCTCTAGGTGTCAGGACACCTTAGAAGTGCACATGCTAGGTTGCTCTAAACGAAAATAGTTCACCATGTCTCTGTTTGTGAATCATCTCAGGGTTGCTCTGAAGTTAACATAAATGTACTTTCTGCAACAACAGTTTTTCTGATCAGTTCTGCATGCAGTACAAATAAAAAGTCCCAGACTGGAACCCCAGTGACCGTTTTCAATAGCTACCTACTACCTGCCATCTGTAGCTGTTTGCTCTGCTCTGGACTGCTTCTCTGAGAATTTTACATATCCTCTTGGGATGTAATGACTGTTTGTTGTTGTTGTTGTTGTTTGTTTTGTTTTTAAAAGGAAGTTTCTGTAATTCATAATTACATAGACTTTTTAAAAAGTACTTTTCCTGTAGATGTGTTTAACACTGTGCTATTAATTGAAAAGATAATAGACTTTCAGAGACTTGATTGCAACAGAATACTTCCAGTTTATTGTGTTAGTATCTAGTAGGATACTTGTGCAGTTTATAGTTGCTGAAAGACTTGTGTTAAACAAGACTTCAATGGTTAAATTGAGAAGCTAAGCAGCAGCTTTTTCAGGCTGCTTGTCCATATAACTGTGCAGAATACACAGCGTAGAGAGCACTTGAGGGCTGTGGATGAGTTGATGCTCTTGCTTGATAAAGTTTACCACAGCTTTTTCCATTCAGAGGAATTGGTTTTGGTGGTACTGCATCCTCTTTAACCCACCTTCAATTTTGGGAAGTTCACAGAGGGTTGCAAAAGTGAGCTATGAAATAATTTTAAATAGTGAAAACAAACTGGATCCTCATGAATTCCTGGATGACTCTGGATCTAAATCTGATCTTTACAGCATTGTTATGAAATAAGATAATGAAAGACAAAGTTTAGAGATACTCAAGTGACAATATCTGTGTTCCATAACTGAATCTCTAGTATTATCATTCCCTTGCCTTGCCTTGCCTTGCCTTGCCTTCCCAATTATCCTTAACCCATCCTATCCTATCCTATCCTATCCTATCCTATCCTATCCTATCCTATCCTATCCTATCCTATCCTATCCTATCCTATCAGTTTACAAGGGTGATGATTTTCAAAACTTTACCTTTGTCAAAATTTCTTATGTTTCTGAGTTTTCTATGCATGTTTTTTACACAGCAAAGGTGAAGTTAAAATAACCTTCTGAGCTTTGGAGATTGTCCTTTCACTTTCCTACTTACAAAAATGTTTTGGACAATGACATCTGGATTAGCAGCAGACTGAGAGCTATAATCCATATGAAGGCACATTGGGCTTGAATAGTGGCTTCTACACCAAGAAGTACGGCGTGTGCATGTCACTGGAAAATACAGTAGAAAGATATTCTTTTTCTTCATTAGATGGTGTATTTCAGTAAAAACCGCATAAGTGGTCACATAAATTTGCTGACAACACAAAGCTGTGAGGAATGTCTGCGCCCAGAGGACTGTGCTGCCATTCAGAGGGACCTGGACAGACTAGAGGGTTGGGATGAGAGGAACCTCATGAAGTTCAACAAGGGCAAGTGCAAGGTCCTGCACCTAGGAAGGAATAACCCCAAGCAGCAGGTCAAGGGAGGTGATCCTCCCCCTCTACTCAGCCCTGGTGAGGCCACATCTGGAGTATTGTGTCCAGTTCTGGGCTCCCCAGGACATGAGGGACATGGACATACTGGAGCGAGTTCAGAGGAGCGCTACGAAGATGTTTAGAGGACTGGAGCATCTGTTGTATGTGGACAGGCTGGGAGAACTGTGCCTGTTTAGCCTGGAAAAGAGAAGACTGAGGGGAGACTTCATCAATGTGTGTAAATACCTGAGTGGAGGGTGTCAAGAGGATGGAGCCGGTTTCTTTTCAGTTGTGCCCAGCAACAGGACAAGAGGCAATGGTCACAAACTGAAGCACAGCAGGTTCTGGCTCAATATGAGGGGGCACTTCTTTACTGTGAGGGTGACAGAGCACTGGGACAGGTTGCCTAGAGAGGTCATGGAGTCTCCTTCTCTGGAGATACTCAAAACCTGCCTGGGTGCCATCCTGCACAACGTGCTCTGGGTGATCCTGCTGGGCAGGGGGGTTGGACTAGATGATCTTCAGAGGTCTCTTCCAACCTCAGCCATTCTGTGATTCTGTGATAAATAGACTGTAATAGGTGGCAGGTGGATAAGAAGTATATAATTCTTTAATTTCTCTTTTAAGTTGGTTCTATGTAGCTGAAATCTTGATAGATTCAGAAAATGTGTTAATGTTAAATGAAACTGCTTTTGAATAGTTTTTTTCTTCCGCTTTACCTGTTTGTGTTTTCTTACAACTGCCTCTTCCCCAGTTTCTTCCTGTCCAGAAATATCAGGGAAAGGTGCGCTTGCTTTATTTGCTGAAGCCTAAGCCCCTTATTTAAATTATAACACTAATTAAATTTTATTCCAGTGGGAGAGGTATTGTACTGGATGGTTAAACCAGTGCTGTAGATGTGTTGTCCCACAGGAGTGCTGCACACAGCTAGTGGAGTAGTGAGAATTGCACCCTCAGTGTTCTCAAATGAGTATAAAATTCATGATACTCATGATACGGAATCATTTCCCTGGATAGAAGTTATTTACCTGTGTTCTTTTCTCTTCTTTTTGGGAGGATCAATTTTAGGGGAAAAAACAAACAAACAAACAAAAAACCACTATGTTAATCAGATATGTGTTACAATATCAGAGATTCCTCTGAAATATATTACCATTACATCTAGGTTGGAAGAACAGCTGGCTCTCTCCTTTTCTATTGTCTACAAAATGTTTTCATACTGTACGGTTTGAAGCCTGAAATCATGAATTTAAAGTGAAGACCTCAGGTTTTGGAGGAACACAAAGAAAGGTTTAAACTTGACGTGTTTTTTTGCTTGTTTGTTTGTTTGATTGATGGATATTATGTTGTTAGCTTGATGTATGTGGAGATTTATCTTTACCTCTGCTCAAGTTCATTCTCAGTGCTGAATCTGCACTGTGTATTTCACTTTGTAGGTTTACATGTCATGGAACAAGTAGAATATTAAAATCAGTGGCACAATCCACTGTTTACGTTCTTCTCCGAGGAACGTCAGCATGTGGGAATATCCAATAACTTTTTTTTTTTTTTTTTTTAAGTTTTCAACTGTGTTTAAGCAATTCTTGGTCACATTAGAGGAGCAGGGAAACAGACTTATAAAGCTTACGTGAATTCCAGGTCAGCAGCATGGTGAGTAGATTTCATTGGTATTACAGTATTCTATAGAACATGAACAACCCTCTCTGAAGTTCCTTTCCAATTAATTTTTTACCAAAAATTTGAACCTCCATCTTGAAGTCCCCTGAAGCGTATCACATGTGCAAAGTTGGTTACCATTCTGGTACAGGTCTCTTTCTCTCTCTTTTGATGGGATGTTATGTTTTGTGTCAACCATTAATAACTCAGAAAGTAAGAGAGACAGATCTGAACCACAAGCACTTGGCTTGAACTTGTAAGACATGGTCTTAACTGGGTTTAACAAGGAGTCAGTCTTTAGTCTTTTATATTCTAGAGAAGTTGACTCTGACTTACTGATGTGTGGAGGAGGTATGAAATTAGAAGGAAAGCATCAGCATGTTTGTCTTTCAGTTCCAAAAATTACTGGCTTTGCCCTGTTGTGTAAAACAAAAGGACTAAAATACTTTCTCTTTTTTTTTTTTTTTTTTCATTCTTCATCTCTCACATAAACATATAAACAAATGGGCATGCCCACACATGGAGTGAGGAAAAATATTCTCCACTCCAAAAGTAGTAGGGAAAAATATTCTGAAACAATTAAACGATTGATCCTTCCCAGCTATTTTTCTATTGCAAACTGAACGATTCTCATATTGACCACTTTCTCAATGAGATGCCACTGGAACCAAAACATTTTCATTATAACTTTTTTTTTTCACCCGATATTACTTTCAAATGAAATATTTCATTAAAAACTTTAAACCAATTATATTTTGTGCATTCATTTAAACTTTGAGCTTTGTATCATTACCTGTTATGATTAGTTATTACTTTATTTTAAGCAGAGCGTATTGACTTGAAAGGTATTTAGAGTCTCTCTTTTCCCTTATGACAGAACAGAAGGCATTTCTCTGGGGTTAGTACATTAGAAAATGAATAGCAGAAATATTATTTTGCTAAAGTTATCAGCTTGGAGTAGGAAGCTTTTGTCAATAAGTTAATTTTGTGATACACTAATTTGCTCTAAAAATGTCATTCCGTAGCGAGATCCTCTCGAATAAGAGCATTTCCCTCTGAGTTCTGTGAATTTCATTTTTCCAAAAGAGGGCAATGAAGATAAAGGCTTTGGTTCCCTTACTGCTATTTAAGGCTTATTTTGTGTACTTTTTTTTTTTTTTAATCTACTATTTTTGCTTTAGCTTTGTGTGCATACACAAAGTCTATCATGAAAGAGTAAAAGTTTTCACCAGGAATATCTGTGCCAAATCTCCCACTTGCTGAAATGTGGCCATGAGAATCTTGCTATGGTGATTACAAACTGTCTTTAAAAAGTGTGTTAAGTGTGTGTCTCGATTAATCTAGTAATGCTCTAGACACTTACTCCACCTGATTCTTGTTGCTTACCCCTATGTACTTGTATAAACAGAGAAATCATAAACCGCTAAGAAATCACTGACAGAGCAGAGATTTCTTTGCTGCGTTCTGGCTGGAGAGGTGGAAATCCATCCAGTATTTTGTGCAAACACTGAGCTGATGCCATGCTTTTTCTCCAAAACAGTCTCCTCACCTTCAGGTAGACTGAATTAATGACATTATCCAAGCTCCGTAAGAAGGAATCTACAAGCTAGCAACAAAAGCTAATTACATTGTTAAGCTTTTTGTGTTGCCATCCTTCAAACTGAATCAATGTTTTGGAAGATTCATTTTCAAGTTGCTAGGGTGGTCCCTTGTGAATACAGCACTTCAGATGTTCTCTGAAAGTGCATCTTCCAGTTTAATTTAATCCAAAACAAAACCTGGCATATATGCGATAAGAGCACTCACAATAAATGGGGACAATTTTCTAGGGCTAACCATACTGATGCTAAGATTTGCTTCCAGATTGCACTTTCAGACTTTCAAACTGGAATAAAATGGTAGCGTAGGTACACCCGTAACGTCCCAAACTGGGTTGCACCCAATAGATACTAACCATTCCTACAATGTAAAACCCTGTGCTGTTGTAAGATAAGAAATACATAGATAATGCTACTACTGTTGCACATGAACAGTAGCACCTCAGTGTATCTCTACATGAAAGCTTATTTTATTATCACTTAAGGAAGTCATTACCCTTTTATGAGTGCTTACATGCTGCTTTACAAATATGTCACCACAGTTACATTATAAAAGCAACATTATTTTTACTAGTGGCATTTTATGAAGCAAGGAAAGTAGTTTGAAAATAACTTTAAAAAATGCTCTTGCATTTTTTCCTCTGGAAGAGTAGAATTGATAATGTTTTCCCATGCTTGTTAGATTATTTTTTTATAAAGTTTTCTTTTCTAAATACCATATGCCGCCTGTAAATCATTAAAATACAGTATGGATAATAAATGTTTTGGTTTAATTGTACGGACAAGGAAACCATAGATCCTTATTATTAGATAAGCATATAACATGGTCTAAAGCAAAACTTACTTTTTATAGTACTTGTATGTTTGTTTGACACTTAGTGTAGATAACCTTGTTGGACTTATCTTCAGTATTCAAATCAAGTTAAATGACATTATTCTGATTCCTTATTTAACAGTGAAAATAGCTAATAAAATTTCATGTTCAAACGGGAGTAGAAATATTGATCAAATAAAGAAATAGTATTATTATTTTCTTACAATAAAAGATGTTGGTAACTTTGAACATTGTTTTTTGAGGATACTAATTTGAAGAATCACTCATTTAAAATCTTAGGAAGTGTACTGGTTCATTTTGTTTAACTGATTTCTCATTAACTTCCAGAAGAAAAACAGACTAATTATCTCATGCTACCGTGATAGAGTCAGGTTTTTGTTATCATTATCTAATATTAACTGTTATACTTATTATTGCTGTTGTTGTTTTCTGCTTTTTGTTTGTTTGTCTGTATGTTTACTGGCTTGTTTTTACCAAGGAAAAATCCCCTGCCTCATGAGTTATGGGTAATTTACTAAAACTATCTTCTCTTTTGTAATGTGAAACTCATAATGTAAATTACACTGGATTTAATAGCAACTTAGATTTCCGGTGAAACTGAAAAGGTGATAAAGGACATATGTTACTCAGTACTTAGTATCTTTACTTTAAGAAAAAAAAAAAAGTCTTAGAAAGGATAGTTTTTGCTGTAGCTTATAAAATACTTGAATACTTATCCTTGTGTATAAGGCAATGCAGAATAGATGAAGCTGTTCTGAGCTTCACAAATCCATTGTGATTACATTACTGATCACCAGCTTACCACTTCATTTAGCAAAGATAAAACAACGTTGTAAAGAGATTTTTAAATGTCTAAATAAATTTCATTTTTAAATATAAGCTTTTCAATTGACCATAATGTATTCTGTGTATTATTTATTATAATTTGTAGTGTTGAGTGCTCAGAAATGCTATAAAGTCAAATGTATCTTTAATAAAGTACAAATAACAATCCAATTAATAAATGCAAAGAGGAAATATGCTCATTAAATAGCTTAAAATGTCTAAAATAGCAAATTTTTAAAAATAGTATATTTAAATATCAAAATCAATTAATAAAATAAGTAATGCTGAATGAAGTCTTTTAAACTGCAGAAACAGTTCTGAACAATATCTAGGACCAAATCATAACTATGTCAGATACCTCCTTGCATACACACTTGTAACAGTAATTTCTCAAGTGAGATAGTGGGACTGTATATATAAATGTTTTTGTCCTTGTTAAAAGGCAACAACAACAGCAGCAAAATATGAGATTTATCCTATTCATTCATTATCCATGACTGCATTCAGTAAATTTACACATAATGTTTTAGCAAGGTGGAGTACCAAGGTTAGCAGTTAAGAATTTTACTCTATACCCTCAAAAAGGATTCTTGCAGCTCAAACACTTTTCACATTACAGTCAAAATTGTGAGTGAAATATCCTTTCTCTCTGAAAATAGGGAATTCTTATAGGCTTGGATACAGCTCAATCTTCTCTCTTTTTCCATGGTCCCCTTTTCATGATGAAGTCCAGATCAACTGGAGAAAAACTGAAATATCCGTGATGACTTTAGCAAGACTGGGATGTAGGCACTTACTACTTACAAATCACCAACCACATGATTTCAGGGAAAATCTGATCTTCTCTTGACTGCTTTGAAAATTTTCTTATTTAGAACTCAGTGTAGCCCTGCGCAAAATATGTTTATCAGTCCTATAATAATACTTCATTATATCTTCACACAAAGACCAACCAATTTATTAATACTGAACTCCATCCCATCATAGCTCAACTTGTGTCAGATCTGTATGTGAAAACCTGAATGTAGCTGCTCAAAGATGCAGAGCTTTGAAAATGGGTTAGATTCAGCAAGCATGTGTTTGATGACCTAAAAGTAATGACAATATACAAGTTTTTTGAAGCTAAATTGTATAGGTTAATACCATTCTAGATATCCTTAGGGTTATATAGCTAATTGTATAGCTTTTTTAGAACACCACTTATTCTTCTAATCAATATCCAATTCGCAATTGCCATGGCAACTGTAAAATATAAGATGTCCTGATATGTAAGTTACGTTAACTTCTAAGATACAAAACACCAGTGGGAAATACAAAGATATCAGAGGCAAATTTGTAACTTTTTCCTCAGTGTTTTAAGAGGAAGGAACTGATATAGTTGTTCAGTGCTCAGTTTGGGGAAATAAAAATACTGCTGCTTCATTTTCTATAAAATCTTCTGAAAAAAAAAATTATCAGAGCATATTTATTTACGTATCTGTTTATATGTATATATTCTCAGTCCAGGAATAAATTAATTAATACATAAACTACAGCCATAGTTCAGGAAAATAAATAAATAAATAAATAAATAAATGTGGCTTGGGGATGTGCAGCCTTACCTCAAGCCCCGGAAAGATGCTGGAGCATAGCTGCTTACAATCTGTGTTCATACAAAGAAAGTCACTTGGCTTTTCTAAGTACAAATCATGCTCAAACAACATAGTCACTTTCTACCATTGGTTAAGTGGTAGAGTGGAAATTTTTTCCATAGGAGAGAGGGAAAACCAACATTTCTTTAATGTATGAATCCATTAGTTCTTCTTGAATAAGAAGAAAAACATTAAACCACTGTTGTAAAAGAAAGGTCAGTTTAAGTAAAAACACCTCCCAGTGAAAGCATTTGTGGAAATGGTATACTTCACTCTATTTGTGCTACATAGCTCTGCTCAGTGGCTTCATTTCAGCATTTCATTGCTTCAGTCTGGCTACCTTTCTGAAGCTCTGGATTTGCATAGTCACTTTGAATATCTAATCTACTTTAACAGCTTCTTAAGAAAGTTTCTTCTGCCTGTTTTGTTGCTTTTTATATCATCAGAATATGTTTGTATAAAATTGCCATGGAAAATGACTTTTCACAGTAATCTTTCATATTGATCAGGCAAGGACCCCAAAATGCTCAGTTACACATTACAGAACCAAGGAACATCTGTCTTAGAAAAAGTTACGTAATTTTCTTTCCATGTTCAAATTTTCAAAACATTCTCAGTAACTGTTTTCCTTCCTAATCCTAATAAAGATCCTTTGTTGTCATGTTAACTAAACAGTTACAGATGTATCAGCAAGCTAGGTATGATTGATGAAATCAGATATTCTTGACATTGGTTAGCTTTTAAAGATTACCTTTTCTGTGCCAAACGTCTTTATTTAGCTACTTCTAAAAATATTTTGAAACCTTTCTATTAATCAATGACTAAACATTTATTTATTTATTTATTTATTTATTTTTAAGAAATAGCATAAACAGATAGAAAAAGCATATTACAACTTAAGGAATCAATATTGTTCCAAAGTTTCAGTTATGTAGTGAGGTTATGCACAGGGTATTGCAATATGTGTGCTGCCTTTCATGTTTCCATGTGAAGCTTAACACTTTCAACCAGAAATACCTCTGTGCTGGTCATTCCCTCATGACAAGGTTATAAAATGTTTTTCACAGAAAAACTTTTATTCAAGCAAACTGTTTCCTGTAAAGGTCCTCTATATCTTTTACTCAGATTAGGATATTTTTGACACCACCACCACCCACTTTACTGAGAATGCCATAGAACAGAAGAATGAAATCCATGGAAAATCCCAAAAGATTCTAAAAGGTGAAGTTTCATATATTTGTTAATCTCAAACTCTTCTCCTTCAAAACAAAAGTGCTCAACATCTTTTAGAGCTCTTTGTAGGCTTTTATAAGAGACAGTAAAAAAAAAAAGAAAATATATATGTGTGTGTTTTTCCCCAGTGGGAAAAACCTACATCCTGTTCATATGTATATCTGGCATAAAATAAAGAGGGACATTAGCAGGTTTCTTCTGCTACTAGTAATATCTTATGCTAATCTTGGCATTATAGAAAATAATTGAAGTTAGTACAGATTAAAAACTAGTTGAACAAAGAAGGGAATTTTTAGCTGGATTTTCACTGAAGAAAGAAGAAGTTTGTGTTAGAAGACAAGATAACTAGAAAAAAAAGAAATGTAAGCTTCAGCTGATCTTTGTATCCTTCATTATTGCTCAGAGATCAAAAATGCAGGCTAGGTGAGAAGGGTTAGGGGTTAGTGACATGGAGGACCCAGGCAGAGCTGCTTGTGCTGAACTTTGTCTTCACTGATGAGAGATTGTTTCTTAAATAGTAATAACAGTGTCTGAGTGGTTGTTGTGTCTACATGAGTGAACTTGGCAGGGGTATCAATATCTGAAAGATATTAAACTGATTTTGAAGTTCTGTGAAATTGTGAAAATGGATATAGACAATGTAAAGCCATCAATGTTTGACTTCTTTGGGATCATAGTTGAAAAAATTTGGGCTTCCCTATCGTTTGAAAGTAGTCCATATTTGCCTTAGTTTATTACTTTTTAGTATATTCTGCTTGTTGAAACTACTGTTAGTTTAGAGATGCTAAAATACTGCAGTTAGGAAAAAAAAAAATCCTATACATTGTTTCTACTCGTTGTCTTTTGGAACTTAGTTTGGATGCCCCTTGCTGCAATTTTTGTTCTTTCTACTTTTCCGTTCCACTTTTACTTGTAATATCAACTGAGAGAGAAAGGATATTGCCAAATATAATCCAGTAAGGCTTATATGAATTCTTTTATACTAATTATTAATTTTGACAATAGCTTTCGAGCAATATGAGGTTGTAAATTGATGTGAAATTACAGACACTATGTAATTTTGCAGGCTGAAAAAAAAAAAAAAAAAACCAGAAATTTCTACATATTCAAAGATAGTACATTTCAGGAGTTTGCAATTAAATAATTTCATATTAGTCAGAAATGAAGTGAGGATTATTTTAATATCCTATGTGTTTCATAGAATCATAGAATGGTTTGGATTGGAAGGGACCTGTAAAGATCCAAACCCCTGCCATGGGCAGGTTTATCTCTCACTTGATCAGGTTGCCCAAAACCCAACTCAACCTGGCCTTGAACACTTTCCTGAAATAGAGCATCCTCAATTTCTCTTTGCAACTTGTTCCAGTGCCTCATCACCTTCTGAGTGAAGTATTTCCTCCTCACATCTACTCTAAATCTCCCTTCTTTTATTGTAAAGGCACTACTCATTTCCTATCACCACACTCGTGAACAAAGGGTCCCTTCCCCATCTTTCCTGTAACCCCCTTTAAGCACTGGAAGACTGCTATAAGGTCTCCCCAGAGCTTTTTCCTCTCCAGGATGGACAACCGCAACTCCCTCAGCCTGTCTTTGTATGAGAGATGCTCCAGCCATTTGATCATCCTTGTGTCCCTCTTCTTGACCTTCTGTAACAGGTCTGGGGACCCCAGAGTTGAACACAGTACTCCAGGTGGGTTCTCACGAGAGCAGATTAAAGGGACAAAGTCACCTCCTTCAACCTGCTGGCCACACTTCTTTTGATGCAGACCAGGATATGGTTGGCTTTCTTGGCTGCCAGCTCACATTGTTGGCACATTTGTTTTTTCATCTGCCAGTACAGCCAAGTCCTTCTCCCCAGGGCTGCACTCAATCCACTCATCGCCCAACCTGTATTCATGTCTGAGATTGCCCCAGCCCAAGTGCAGGACCTTGCACTTTTGTTGTTGTTGTTGTTGTTATTTGCATGGGCCCAACACTCAAGCATGTGAATGTCCCTCTGGATGACATCCCTTCCCTTCAGCATATCAACCGCACCACACAGCTTGATGTCATCCACAAACCTGCTGAAGGTGTACTCAATCCCACTGTCCATGTCATCAACAAAGATGCTAAATACTGGTCCCATTACAGACCCTGAGGGACAGCACTGCTCACTGTTCTCTACCTGGACATCAAGATGTTGACTGCAACTCTTTGTGTGCGATGATCTAGCCAACTCCTTATCCACCAAGTGGTCCACTTGTCAAATCCATGTCTCTCCAATTTAGAAACAAGGATGCTGTCTGAGACAGTGTCAAATGCTTTGCACAAGTCCGGGTAGATGACATCAGTTGCTCTTCCCTTATCTGCCAATGCTGTAACCCCATCATAGAAGGCCATCAGATTTATCAGGCACAATCTGCCCTTAGTGAAGGCATGCTGGCTGTCACAATCACTTCCTTATTTTCTGTGTGCCTTAGCATAGTTTCCAGGAGGATCTGCTCCGTGACCTTGCCAGGCACAGAGGTGAGACTGACTGGACTGTAGCTCCCTGGGTCTTCCTTTCTTCCCTTTTCAAAAATTGAGGTTATGTTTCCCCTCTTCCAGTCAATGGGAACTTCACCAGACTGCCACATCTCAAGTATGATGTACAGTGGCTTAGCAACTTCATCTGCCAGTTCCCTCAGGACTAGCAGGTGCATCTTATCAGGTCCCCTGGGCTTGTGCACCTTCAGGCTCCTTAGACAGTCACAAACCTGATCTTCTCCTACAGCAGGCAGTTCTTCATTCTTCCAGTCCTTGCCTTTGCCTTGTGCAACTTGGATTGCACAAGGCCAATTTCCTTTATCTTTCCTTTTCCATTTCCTTTATCTTTCTTTGTTGTTCTATGCATTTGAAGAAACCCTTCTTGTTTGTTTTTTCTTTGTCTGTTTTGTTGTTGGTTTTTATTTTGGTTTGGTTTGGTTTGGTTTGGTTTTCAGCCTTGGCTTTCTGATCGCCTCCCCTGATAGCACTCCCAGGCTATATCCCTATAGTCTTCCCAGGATGTCTATCTCTGCCTCCACTGCCTATACACTTTGTTTTTGTGCTTCATTTTGGCAAATAAGTCTTGACTTAACCAAGCCGATCTTCTGTCTCCCCTGCCTGAGCTGTTGCACGTTGAGATTGAAAGCTCCAGTGCCCTAAGAAAAAAATGTCTTTAAATAGTTCCCTACTCTTATTCACTCCTTTTATCTCTGAGCAGAGATTCTTGTCAGAATCCATGTTCTTGCAGGCATGCTAAATTTTTCTATTCAGAGTTGTTATAACACATAATTTAGTTGGAGATTTTGACAGAAATCTATTGAACATTATCTGGTCTAGTTTACATTTCTGTTTTTGTTTGTTTGTTTGTTTGTTTATTTCCTGTTTTTTAAGCACTTTTACCTGCTAAGTCCTTTAGATTTTGGCTTTAAACAACTAGAGCCCAGAGAATTACATCTAACAAGCTCATGCCTTTTGTTCTCTTAAACAAGAAAGTTATGGAATTCCCAGGTTCAAATCTCTTCTTTGTCTCACCTATATTTTTCAAAGAGGATGTTATTCTAGACTCAGTGAAGCTTGCCTTGAGTAAACTGAAGATTTGTCTGTTCTAGAACTGATTAGTGCCTTCCTATTTTTCATCTCTTTCCTATATATGTGAATGCTATCCTTATCCATGATGGACCATGATTTCACCCTATGTCCTGTCCTTATTACAGGTCCCTAACTGTTCTTGAAAGGATATAAGTTTAAAAAAAAAAAAAAAAAAAAGAAACTTTACAAAATGTAGACTATTCAGTCAGATATTTAGACTAACTACCCTTCACATGACAAGCAAATCTCTTTAGGAGTTTCGTTTTGTGCATTTGCATGCTACATGTGTATTTATGCTCTTCTATTTCTATTGCAATAACATACAATATAATATGCATGATAAAGCAAAAGAAAAGCTATGTTTTCAGTTGTTTTGACTGCTACCACAGCTTTTCTTCAACTTTGTGCCCATAATAACATACTAATGAAAAGACTTGCAAACATTTATTGAGTTAACATGTCTCAATTTGTATTGCATCTGTAGTTTCACTAGCTTTGCTAGAGTTATACTGATTGTGAAGTATAAATGACAAAATAACTAATGCTTCTTTGTACTGAAACATTTAAAGAACAGAGAAGGAAGATTATTAAATTGCTAAACAAGAAAGATATTTTTTAAAATCCACCTGTCTTTGGTACATTTATTTTTGTGGCAATTCGTGGATCTGAATACTTAAGGGTATGTTTTCACAGGGCAACTAGTTGCTGTGTGGAGGTACTGGGGTTCTCCTAAATAAGCTTGTGTTTCCATGTGTTACAACTTAGGGCTAAGAAAAAATCATGTCTTTGGAATAATGTAAGTGCAACATACAGTATGGAATTACATTCAGGTAAATGGGACGGCATGGTGTCATGTTGATACAGCTATACCTTTTTCCAATTCTGAAGACTGGCTAGTTTGTCTGCATTATACATAGACACTTCTAAAAGACCTTTTCTTTATTTAAGTGTTTATTTGGAAGGTGTATAATGCTACAATAAAAATAAATAAATATATATATATAAATAAAAATAAAGAGGAAGAAGAAGAAGAAGAAGAGGAAGAAGAAGACGAAGAAGACAAAGAAGAAGAACAAGATGACGAAGAAGAAGATGAAGAAGAAGACAAGGAAGAAGAAGATGAGGAAGAAAAAGAAGAGGAAGAAGAGGGAAGAAGAAGAGGAAGAGGAAGAGGAAGAGGAAGAGGAAGAGGAAGAGGAAGAGGAAGAGGAAGAGGACAAAGAAGAAGAAGACAAAGAAGAAGAAACACTTCTCCCTCAGAAGACTTAAGGAATGACACTTACACTGTTTGCTGACAAACAGAATAAATGAGTTCAAACTGAGCTGCTATGGCTCAACTACTGACCTGAGCTAATTCATTTAAAGTTAACTTTGTCATCTCTTTTACATCTGCAAAGTAGATATATTGTCAGGAGACCTGTGAAGTTACTGAAATATGAACCATGATGGTAAAAGGCCCTGGGTCACCTTATCATTGAGTCATGAAAGCAGAGGATAGATGGCTGTTGAAAAATGTGCATCCCAATAGCAGAGTGTGTCTAAGAGCACGGAGCTGTAGAGAGGCAGTGAAACAGTGAAATAATGGAGCTGTAGAGTAGGGCCAAAGGCATACCATCCACTCACAGTTTCTGAAAAATACTGAATAGAAAATGTTAGAGATCTCTACATGTGATCAACGACAAAGTCATGATACAGAGACAAAAAAGAATTAATCATTTTTAACAGTCTACGTTGTAAAACATTGAAATATTGATGCATCACCTGCAATTATACTTAATGTAGCCTAAAATATTAGCTGTTTGACTCTTATGAATAATTTTGGATTACACTGTGCCCAGTGTGAACTGGCAAGGAAGAAATTTTCTTACTGTGAGTGTGGTGAGACCGGGGAACAGGTTGAACAGAGAAATTGTGGATGCCTCATCACTGGGTACGTTCAAAGTCAAGTTGGATGGACTTTTGAGCAACCTGATTTAGTAAAAGATGTCTCTACCCATAGCAGGGCTTGGGACTAGGTGATTTTTAAAGGTCTCTTCCAAACAAAACCATTGTATGATTTGTGATTCTACAATGTGATATGGAAGGAAGGTTCACATTGATAGATTTTTTTGTTATGGTATTAGTTTAAAAGTCATTCAGATACAATTGACTGCATTTTTTTCACAAGTTTAATATAAATATATATGTATTTATGTATACATGGAAATAGGTACTTATGTGCATACATAAATATAAAACTATTTTTAAATTCTTCTTAGTTGGTTCATGATAAAACTTTATGAAAAATAAGCATGTTTCTTTTTACCTATTTTCCTCTTCAAATAAAATGGTTTGTGGTTTGGGAAGATCAGCTAAGGCCTTTTAAAACAAACCTTGTACCAGAATTTGCATTGCTAAACTTTACTGAATGGGAATTTAAAATTTTCTGATATTCATCTAACTTTGGGGGTTAAAACTTTGGTCCCTGGTGTAAGGTTAAAATCTATTAGTTTTGAAAATATATTCAAACAATCAATCTATGTACAGAGTTTATTTAGCTAAAATACATGATTGTGCAGAATTTTAAAATAAATTGAGAGGACCTGGTTCAACTCATTAGTCTACTTTTATAACAGTTTGATTCCATATTTTCAGGAAAGCAAAAATGTGTAAAATACCTTCTAGGAACTGAATTTATGACTCCAATAAGAACTGAGTTTTAGGAACATTCAGTTTCCAGCTAGGAATACAGAATAGATCCTAAGATAATTCATTCAAAATAGTCGGTTTTCAAGTAGTTAATTGCTTTATAGATAAAGTTATAATCAACATTTGAAGACATTGGATTATTTTTTTTTCTAGCCATAAGTTTCTTTCTGTTACCTGAGAATTACCTTTTTCTCAATGAGGGAGTGATAAAGGGCCCTACTGATGATCAATAATTGCACACAAAACAACTTGTGTTTTATTTAGAGGGAAATTTTGTTAACGATTGCTCTCCATTTCAGTGTACTGTTTTGAAGAGATGTAATCTGAGCTTGCTTTTTTTTTTTTTTAAATATATTTGCTAGAACCTTTTGTATAACATGCCCTTTATAAACCAGAAGATTTTTGTTGTTGCTGTAGTTTTAAATCACTATTGCTGTAAATTGGAAAGTGTAAAATCATTCCAACAAACAACACGCTCATTTCTCACAAGACTTGTTTTGTGGTGGTTGTGGTCAGTCTTATGAAATGAGATGACGTCTTTAAACCTGCAGGCTCAAAACATTTCAGTCCTCTAAACTGCATTTGGAAATGTGATGCTTGGAGTTGTTCTGCATCAGTTTTGATTGGTAGGTAGCCCAGCAGAATGCAAGATGCTTAGGAGCACCTTGCAAACACTGTCTGGCAAACCTGTATTTTTTCTCTTTCCTGTTACTCAGTTTTCTGCTGAAAAACACATTCTCTGTTTATGATTGTAATACACAGTTCAAAATATGCTGATTAATTTCCTTGAAAGTAAAATTTACTACCAGGAATTTCATTATCTAGATTTTATTTTAAGAAGTACTTAGCTTTTATATTATTCAGATAAACTTTACCTTACAATATGCTAAGTTAGTTTTACAGATTCATAGGTTTCCAGATTATTTTGAAGTGTCTTATTTTGGTGAATGGTTTGTTCAGTAAGCCTTCCAGATTTATTTATAACTGTTTTCTTCTTAACAAAATCAGAGTTAATTTACTTCTATATTTATAATTTTGACATTCATAATATTCAAAGATAATATTACTAATAAATACAAAATTGATATTAACTGCTTGAAATTTTTAAATTACATTCTAGCTTTCCAAAGCAGTGAAGCAGTGAAGCAGTGCTCTGAGATCTGACTATAAAATTTTGAGTCCTGACTGATGTTATGTTGCAACCAGATTTTCATAGGAAAAATGGAACTCAGAGGGATTTTTGTCATATGGTGCCTTTAGATATTACTGAATTACAACTAAACAAAGTACGAAACTGAACTAAAACAATCAAAGCAGACTTTTCTTATTGCAGTTAATATCTACTCCTCTTCCATATATTTTGTACTATACTAGAAAAACCTTTTAAGAAGGTTAAAATATATACACACATATATTTAGTATAGAATATTTTGCTGCATCTCATTTCTTCCAAATTTATTAATATTTTAATAGTTCATATTGCACAGATTCTGTAGATATCATTATTTGTACTTTTCATAATACTTCTGTCTAATACTGTTTTGGCAAGTAGCCTCCAGTCGGTAGAATTATTAAGGGACTAATTCACTTAAAAGTAGGTAAAAAGCACTTGTAGTACCATTAGCTAGTAATTTGTTCTTGGCTAAACTGATGATCCTTTAACACAGAAATAGCTTATATGTATCTAACAGGTAAGTACGATATATTATAATTCAAATATATCAAAGGCTTTATTTCTGAGAGTAGAAACCAGAAATGCAGAAACAGAGAACTAAAAAACATAATGGGTGAGGTACCCTAAACTAGCTTAAAAGGACTGAGTAACTTAAAAGAGTATTGAAGTTCAGCCTTAATAGATCGATTTGCCGCCCCGCCCCCTTTTTTTTCCACTTGTCACTACAGATGTAGCAATATTTATTTTATGAAATCTAGTTTTGAAGAGAGGTGAAGCTTTTTTGTTTCCTAAAGGGAAAAGACAAAGCTGCTTAGCAAGCCCA